>NW_020448697.1:1303249-1359473 GCF_003343035.1 Apteryx rowi
CCGGGTGGCCAGCGGAGGCGGCCGCTGCCGGGGGAGGTCACTGGGGGGCCGCGGCGGCTGGCGGCCGCCGGGATGGCGCAGCCATGGTGCCGGGGCGGGCGGCGAGACCCCACCGCCCCTTCGCAGGAGACAAAACTTGCTTTATTCCGGCGCCGCCGCCACTGCCGCCGCCCTCTCCGGCGCTGGGAGCTGGGCGGGGACAGGGGCGGGAGCGCAGCAGATGCTGGTGCCGCTCGGGGGCGAGTCGCTTACATAACCCGGCCCACGGGGAGGGAGGGGGGCGAGGCGGCCGCTGCCGCCGCCGCCGCGACCCCGGGCGCCGCCACGGGCGRTCCCCTCCGCCTCTGATTTGGAAACTCGCTTGGCCGGCCACTGCCCCCCGGGACGGGGCAAGCGAGCGTGCCCGGTGGCGCCTTTCCGCTCGGTGCTTCCTGCCCGCTCCGCCTGCCATCAGGCAGGGCGCAAACGGGCGCAGCGATGGGACCTGCCGAAACGGGGAGAGCCGCACCACGTCGCGGGGCCGTGTGGGCAGCCGCGGCGGGGAACCGCGAGCCGGGGACTACAGCCKCAGGTAGTTCAGAGTAAAGGCACGGTTTCTCGGCAGCCTGCTGCTTTAGGAGGCAAAATGAAAAAAAAGAAGGGTCATAACTTCTATCTGAACAGTCAAATCCACCAAAGGATTCTAGGTCTCGTAATAAAGCTTTAGCCACAGGACTGGACACAACATGTTCCTGTCAGCCATAGCTCAAAAGCAGTCGGCGGCCTCCCGCCCAAGCCGCCCCGGCTGCTCCCTGAGGTAACTCCGCAGGAGCAGCGTTCATGCTGTTGTTGCTTTGCAGCTGCAGCCCGAGGGTCCCCTGCCTGCTGACTCTATCAGCCATCCACAAAAACATCAAAAATAAATAAATACAGAGAGACACAAAGGAAATACGTAGGTCCTATCTTCAGTGTAACCATCCCAAAATTACAAAACCTGCCACAACCCAGACCAAAAAATCAAGCCTTTTAGATAACGTTGCACAGAATGATGGACATGACAGCCTAAAGAGGTGAGGCGAAATGGGCAGTTTGAAGTTGTGCTCATATGGAAACGTGGTAAATAAAGTTTATGTTCAAATACTTCCTGCTGACCAAATGCATTTTTAATTATTAGTTGATTATCACAAAATAGCTTGTATCTCTTTGGAAAATTATTGTATGTTAGGTTTCAGCACAAATCTATTTATGCTTAGCTAGGTATTCATAATGTACACAGTAAAAAGAGAGGCTTAAAAATACTGGAATGAGCATGTAGAAATCCGTATCGTTATTTCATCTTCTTTCTCATCCATATAAAGTCTCTGAAGTGCTGATATGACACACATTCCTCACCAGCTCACTTTAACCATGGAGCATAACTATTACTAGATATTTTTTTAGAAAGGTTTAGAGCATTTTCAAAGAGCCACAAATCCTGTGTTCCAGGCAGGCCAATGAGAAAAAATTAAATTATCTTTGAGAACTTCACAGTAAAAACGATCAGCCTTCCTACCCTGGCTCCAACCTCAATATTGAAGAATATTAGCAATAACATGGTAAGCAAGCATGAATACAAGAAGGGAGAAAAAAAAGCTGATGTATCTTGCAAAACACTTGAGACCAAGAAACACATAAACATCTTTCTTCAAGACCTCTTTAAAGGACTTGTCTGTATGCTTGCCTTAAAAGAATGTTAATTCTTGTTGCATCCTATTTTGGTGAGTTTGCTCAACTTTGGATAAGCATGTATACTTAGTATATTCACAAGAGGATACGGTGGACCTCAAGGAAGCTAAATATGTGGGAAGGCATCGAGTGAATTAAAAAGTTACCTCATCATGGTTGAGCTTTGGATTTGTGATGCTAAAATACAATGCAGCTGCAAGGCGCAGCCAAAGGCATATCATGGCACCAGAAAAAAGCATGCCTGGAAAAGGTGTGACRATAGTTCTTTCATCTCAGAAGATATTATCTGCAATGCTTTTATGTATGTTAATATTCCTGTTCATGAAAGTTTACAGTTTCCTATGTATCTCTTGTCTACCCAGGAACAAGATCACAGAGGAAAAAACAAATTTCAGGGACAAAATCAGGTTGTTAGAAAATAATTGGTTAGTCTGGCCGAATCACTTCCAATAAGATGGCATGGGGAGTTGACTCAGCAACTCCATGTCTTTCAAGGTGTCCGAGCTGGCGCATCTGTACTTTTAAAATGTAACCACTCAGGGCAAAAAGGAAAATACACTTTATGTGCTTATATTAAAGCAGTCATGTAACAGAACCTGAGACATGTTCATCCTTTATATTGGATTTTAAGTTATTTTTATAGTAACTGAATGTACTAAGTAATGCTTTTTCACTACAGATAATCTGAGTGTCTCTCTCTGGAAACTGTGCCAAACTGAAGCCTTTATTCTAGCAATAGATTGAGCTTGTTAATATTTTATTTACTCTCCAACAATGTTTTGCATCTGTACTCTGCTTATATGCACAGTTCTAGACAGGGACCAGTATTTATTTCACCTTCTCAAAAACCTCTTTAAAAAGCCATGCTAATTGGATTGGACCTCCTGCAAAGACGAGTTTGTGCTATTTAATGCTACTGAGGCAAGCACTTACTCACACATGGCTCTCAATGTGTAAATGAGACAGGCCCCAAGGACATCCTGAGCCTCCCCATCTTTTAACAAGTCTATGTCCTCCCATCTGCAAGGCCCAGCTGCGCAGAGCTAATGGGGAGGCTTGGTTTGGCTCCATTTCACTGCCATTCATCCCTCAGCACACCTACACTAGGCTGAATTGCATTAGCTTATTACCCTTTAAATCTCCTGGGTTGATAAGGAGGACAGCAATCGGTGTTCCAGTATTGCCCCACTCGAGAGGGGTAGAAAGTGGATGATGCAGTAAACAGTAGCATGGTAGAAGGGAAAGATGCTGTAACCTTACACGTGAGTGAAGGATAAGTGGAAACAGCCTGCATCCCAGGGCAGTTATTGTGAAATGCGATGCTCCAGACAGTGAACAGACTCAAGTTCTCATCTGAAAAGCCCTTTCCCCACCTCTTTCCTCATGATTTCGTGACACAAACTCCACCCACTYGGCAGGAACAAGAAAGAAAAAATAACAATGCAAAGTAATAGCGAAGCACTGGGACTAAGCAGATGCTGTTTCATCACTGTCAGTTGCAGGATATCTTGGCCAAAGGTTTGTGATTTATTTCTAGGTTCAGACATCACGTATTTTTTTTTTTTCATGAATAAAACTATAATACTCTAAATGGAATTAAGCTGAAGCATAACCTGTGAAAGCAGCATTTTCTTTGATTAAAGTCAGTAATGTATTCTATATTCATTCTACACACTTGCTTTCACATTTAATAGAATTAAAAGATTATTTTAAAAAACAAACCAATGCTAAATAGCTAAATACCATTCTAAGACAATGCAGACTATTTCTACCATCTATTTAAGACATCAAGCATGTATGCATTCTATCAAAAAGCAAGAGCAGCAGTTCTGCAAGCACATCTATACTGTAAATGACTTTGAAATTAAATCACAAGTTTTCAGTTACTGAGTTATTTCGCTAAGTACAAAATTCATTTTCCTCCACCCGCAACACTGTGCCCTAATGAAGTCTAAGCAACCTTTAAGAAGCCGTAGAGCAATTTCTCCTGCTTTGCAAAAAATATTATGTATGTTACAAAGTGGGATGTTAAGCTCTATTGGGCAGGACTATAACTAGAAACAAATTGGTTTACCTAATAAACTGCATCCCTGCTGGTAGGAACAGACTAGCCTATAAAAGACTGAAATGCTTTACTAAAAGTATATTGCATGTGTTGTATAGCATTAACAACAAACTGTTTCAGCTAATGTCTGCAAAGTAGGCATCATGAAATAACCTGGTGTATGCAATGGTTTTATTTTTGCCTTTTCTACAAGCCAATTAGAGTGGATGTTCTTCACAAATGAATGCAAATTGATATATATTTGATTCTACTTTGCCATGCACTTTCAGTAACAATTTATACCACAAGGCAGGAATATTGTTACCATATCTATGATTTATTGCAAGCCTCTCAAAATTTCAGGTTCTTCTTAACATTCCAGGTCTCAGAATCAGATTTTCACCTAAGAATCACAGCCTGAAAATATTTTAGTTTATGTGGTTTCTTGAAAACCCTTGAGAGACAGGGATTTTACATGGTTCATTACCAATAGGCAGGGGGAAAATATATATATTTTTTGGTCATATGATTTTAAAATAAGTCTAAGACATTTAAAATAACAATTCCCATGTCATCAACTTGATTACTCTTAGGGCTCTGATACCACAGGAAAAAGAACACATTTAGGATGTGGAATTCAATGACATCTAACTACTAACTTGTAAAGATAATCAGGAATTTCCCAGTGGTCTTTTTCTCAAGGGAAAGTTTTAKTTCTGCAGTTTCACCTTCCATCATCTCCAGTACCTCCTCTCCAAAAGGCAGTTTTCAAGAAGGGGAAATACAAGTGACTTGGGAGGCGATGGAGAGAGAATATGTAAAACCCTGCAGGYCTCAGGCAGGCCTTCGGTTTTCTTCAGTGTCCACGGTTGACTCTTACTACRTTTCAGAGCTGGACTGCTTGGACTGGAGCAGCTAGCCCCTTCCCCTAGCCTAGGGGGGCTCACTAACATATCCCACTTCCTTTCAGGACATAATGCTTAGACAAAGTATGTACTTAAAAAATTGTTTATCCTACCCATTTTGAATGACTTTTTAAAAATCTCTTCAGTTCTCTTGTTCTTGAGCCCACCGTAGTCACCTCTACTTTTTTCCAGCTAACACACTATCCGATTTTGTGAGCAGCTGTCCCTTTTTCCAGTGTGTCTAATAAAAAAAAAATAGCAAGCTCTAAATTCTCTAGGTCATTAAGAGGCCAGCAGGCAGCCGATGAGCTAATTTTATCTGAATCTTAGCAGCACTTTCTGACATCATACTGAACTATTTGGTATTGAGAGCTCTTGGTGATATTCTGCACCTACTTACGATGCTGAAACATCTGATGAAAGTTACATTTGAAACCTGTTGTGGTTGAGAGGCTTCTTTGGTACATGAGAGTAATCAAAAATGATAATTTGGTACCTAATCTTTGGTATTCTTCATATAAAAAGACTGGCAAAATGAAGAAACAAAGGCATGAGATAACTGTGCTACCAATCATCAGACCAGGCAGGTACAGTTCAGTTTCAAAATGGCCATACCAAAATCCTTTCAGTTTGGGATTTTCAAAATACTAAATTTTTTTATATTTCAACTTTCTATTCTAAAACATTTGCTAAAGCATAAGACGCTTCAGGAGTGCTACAGTTCTGGCTTTCAACCTAACTCCTGTTGGGAATGTCTGCATTTTTACAATTGACATTTTACTTCAAGAAAAGCTGGTTTCACTGCATTGTACACAAAAGAATGAGTACAGAAGGGATAAAGAAATAGACAAAATCACTATACTATAATGTGCAGATTTTTTGAGCTATTCTACATAGATTAGATTCCACCATGAATGTGAAGCAACTGCTATATTGGAAGCAGAAAACAACATTTAGCTTGATCTGTTTAAAACCTACCTGCTTTAAAGGTTGATCAAAAACCCCACCCCTTGTATTCAGCCACTGAAATACAGGATCAGACCATGCACTGCTCCATCTCCTCCACTCTGCACTGAGGAATAGACCCTGCTTTCCTTTTGCACCAGATATAAACACACTGAATGCTATTGCTTTTGAGAAGTTAGGAAAAGCAGAATTTAAAACACCAAATGATTCTTTACAGGAAGGCCAAACATACTAGAACACAACTAGCCAGCAACATAACAATGCACTAATACTTGGAAATGGGAATCTCTTCCAAATGCCAATCACTATCTGCTATAGCCTGAAATACGGAGTTTGTTTACTCCAAATCAGAAATAATGCCTACAAACATTACCAGTCAGAAAATTATCTGGTCACTTGTGCTTGAGCCAGACCCAGTATTACTGGAAAGGGATGAAATTTCAGTTAAGTCAATGGATTTATGCCAGTGCTCAGTTTAGTGAGGTCACCCAGTGCTGTCTTATGCCTGTAAATTTAAAATCTGATGGAAGAATTTATTTCATGCTTTAAGTATGAATATGATTAACTTCATGAAGCCCCCCACGTCCTTTCTCCATTGACTTTGATTCCACAATAATTGCTGACACTAATTCTACAATATTTTTGGTGTGTAGTACAGACACAAAAATGTGTCTGTACTAAAATACTTCACTTTCTCTCTGCAGGGAGTAGTTCATGTCTGAAATGACTGGGTATTCTATACTGATGGAGAAAAATGCTGTTTAAAAGGACATTTCTAAACCCACACAGCACACCACCTGCGGATGTCTCCGAAGCAGCCCACTCCTTGTACAACCTAGTCACGCTGGCTAGCAGCCACCGTGGTACTGCTGGGAGCTTTGCAGTGTGAAGAACAGGCAGCCTGGCAAAACAATCTCTGGTTTTGTTATGCCTGAGACTGCAAAGCACAATTTGCTTCTATCTTGAGCTTCATATACTTCAGTCTTGTTACAGCATTCTCACATGAAACTGATAAACATATGTTAGCACACACTTTTTGAGACAAACCCAGTTCACCCAGAAAAGGTAGAAAATTACAGAAAAGCAAAAAGTGGACTGTACTATTTTGTGCTGACTACAGTGCCCATCAGGTTTTGTTTCACTAGACTGCAAACTTAGCATATGATATGCAAAATCCACCACCATATCCTTAGTGTTTTGCTGTTGACCTAAATTTAACACAGATGAGGATGTTTATTAAAAGTAACATTGAGATTCTGACTTGGCTGTAGAGTTCTCTGTCTAGTATTCTACTTATAACACATTTCTTTAGTGACCAAATTGATAGGGGAGGCTTTTTAGTAAACATGCAACTCAAACTTTGCTCATAGAAAAAACAACACAAGAAATACAGCTTGTAAGTGAGCATGTTACTTTAAATATTCATATGTAAAAGGAATATAAAAGTTTACATATTGCTGCTTAAATCTGGGGGACTGTCCCACTAATTTGGGAATTCCATGGTTTAAGAATTGCACATCAGTGTAGTGCACTGTTTTTCCATTCTAATTCAAGAAGGATAGCTGGTTAAATCAATTAAAATTGAATTGATGAACCATAAGACTAATTTTTTAGCTAATGTAGGACAATACTGTACAAAATGCTATATACTTTGACCATTTAGTTCTCAACGTTGCTGCCTTATGAGCTAATTATCAAATTGGAGAGATCAGCTAAAAATCCAGAACACAGGAACATCACAGCTTCCAAAGGAAGACTGATTGCCATTTATTCACAGGGCAAGGAGCTTTAACCACCCAAAAGAAATGCATTAACTGGAAGCGATAAATAACCTATGTAAAAGTTCAGAACTGGCTGTATCCTTACAAAACAATATTGTGAATATGCTCCCAATGTGAAAATTGCAAGGAGCACAAACTATACAGAAACAGGACACAGCAATCAATACAGGAAGCTAAAATAAATAGTAACAAATACACATCAAGAAAATGGAGAAAACAGTCATGCACAAGATTCCCATCAGGACTACTCCAGTGAATGCTCCATAAAGTCAAGTCATTCACGAAAGTCCTTGCTGGAAGGCACCTCTGAGCTTACGCTACTTGAGCCTTTCGTAATGTTGGCCCTGCTGGAATGCATTCCCAGCAGTTGCCGTGACAAGATCTTTACTCACCACAGCCGCTATGATAAAAAATAGAACTGAAAAACAAGAAAGACATCAAAAGGAAGCAGACAACTGCAATAAAGTATCTTTAAATGCATGCAAATATTACTTGTCTTTCACTTCTAGGTTCAAAGACGATTGCTTCAAGGATAAACTAACAAAATTTCACCTAAAAACATAAGAAAAATAGATATTTCTCACTGTATTATGGATGGAGGTCAAGAGCTAATTTAAAAAATGATAAACTGAATCATGTACTAAAATGATGCTAATGCCATTCTGCAAAAATTTGATATATTCATATATGTTTTTATTGCTTTCAGATATTACCAAATATGCAGGAAATAGATGTATAGAAGCATAAATATATGACCTCTGAAAGTTAAATCTAACAGATCTCTAAAATAATCTAAAAGATCTAAAACTCTAAAAGGATGTGACAATCCCTAAAAGTGGAACATAATCAAAAAATGTTCAGTGTCATATATCCTTGAGTTTATATATTTCAGTTTAAGTAGAACACATAGTCCCCTTACACAGAGATAAGAAAATTGAGCTGCGTAAAACAAAAACTACCAACCATTTTACTTAAGTCTATATTGAGCATTTGCTGCGTTGTGCTTTAATTACTGAAACTGCCTCTATAGAAGCATTAAAATATCACTAGAAAAAATGGTTTGTACTCATCATGTCCATTATGCCACTGGAGGCACATAAAAAGTTCAGGACAAAGCTTCACCTTGCAAGACTCCCAGATCATTTCTGAAGCACAGAAAAAGTTCTAACATTCAAATGAAATATCAACATTTTGTTTCTCTCAGTTGAGCCTCTTGAAGTTCACCATCATAAACAAAAGATGATCTATTACAAATTCAGATTTTGATGAACTGAAAATGTTTTTAGTTCTGTTTCTTCCTGAAAAACATTAGACAAATTAGTAAATGCAGTAGCATCCATTGGGCTAGTACTTAATTTGTCAGCTAAGCAGATCCAACTATCTAGTTTGAGAGACTATGAATTGGATCTCCCTAATATCTAATAAAGTACCTAGTTTTCCCTCACTGGAGTGTTTAATGTAATCTTTCAAATGTCATTTTTATGAAGTATATATAGGTACTTGACGGGCGAGTGAAGTGTTAACAGGACTGAAGTTTGTCAATTGATATGCAGAAGAACTGATAGCACAAGAGCTGATGTGCACAAAGCTGTTGAACAGAGGATTTAACAGGACTAAAGTCGTCTACCAACCGATATGCGCAAGGACTGATATGCACAAGGCTGCGGAATGATTAACAAGACTGGAGAAGTGAAGTCTGCCACCTGGAATCTGCACGGACCCCCGGGGARGGGAGAAGCAATACGGAGGTGCTGTGGTCTTGCCTYGCTAGCAGGGTCCTCCCAGCAGACAAACAAACAGTCCTGTGGTTGTGAAACTCGCAAAAAGTCAGCAAAAGCAGTGTTTGCCCAGAGCCCCAGCCGTATAAAAAGAGACTTGGGAGCTAGGAGAGTTTGAGCAGGGACGGGAACGTGACCTGACAATCCTCTCCGGCTGGACCGTGAGTATTCCCCCCCACCTCCCCTTTTCCTGGGACGCTGGGTTAAGGTAACTCCTCGAGGTTGAGAGTCCTCTCACTAGGAGAGTGAACAAGAAAGCTTTCAAGTAGGGATAAGCAGTCCTTCCAATTAATAACGCAGTAATCGACGGTTTCAGGTTATCCTTTCTAAATTAGTAACTGATGGTTTTGTGTTATCCTTCCTAAATTAGTAATYGCATTATTTTAATGGATGTTACTAATCCAAGAACTTGTGTGAGGAAATAAACATCTTTTTATTATTATTATATTACTGTCTCAGTCAYTGCTATCGAACCTTCATAGCATGACAGCGTGACAGTACTCAAACAGGACCATATGATAAGAGACTAGTTTTGTAAAAACTCGTTCATAAAATACAAACAAGCAGTCCCTGAAACGCCCTCTCCTGCATAGCACTGAGAGCAGTCTTGACCAACGTAATCTGCAGCTCCCCTCAAAACTCCCTTTTGCTCTCCACAGCAGGGATTGCAATAGAGCTTTTTACAGCCCCCAGCCCTCAGCCACTTCAAACATGTCCACGGCGCACAACGGAGGGGGCATATTGCAGATCTTCCCTTCATGATGGTAAATCCATACGGAGCGATACTATATTGACTTACAAGCTCCATGATGCTCTGTGGTCAGATTTACCCAAGAAGGGCAAGAGGCAGGAGTTAGTGGCGCACAACGGCGCAAAGGCTCGGGGCCTGGTGGCCCGGATCTACAGGMAGCTCTGCTGGAGGCACCTGCAGAGTCTCAGAATGCCCTTGAAAGGGCTTGAAAAGTAACCTGTCGCTTGATGTCCCCCAGCCACAACTCTCATGATCATATGTAGGAAGAAGCAGCATGTTAGGACCACAGAACAAACCATCCAATTAGTTGTCCAACTTAATCACATTGTTTACCATTCCAGAAGACCATGTTTTCCAAGGAACTCAGTGTCAGGTTTTCCAAAGTGCTCATCTCCCCATCTGGCAAGCTTTTTGCAAAATCTGCCTGAGAGAGAGTGGGACTGTTTGGCAAAAAGTAAAAGGCAGATTTCTGAGTGTGCTCCTCCTCCCCCATCCATCCTCATCAATTCTATTTTTAAGTACAAAACTAGCTCCATATAATTTCATGAGATTTGACACTCAGTCACGCTGTTACGGATTTAACAAAAGAGTGGCAGACTTGGTTGGGCTTACTTTCCAGTGCAGAAAGGAGACAAAACTGTCCCATCGCTCGGAGCGTGTCACAGCGTCAGACAGTAGCAACTGCTGGATGGGAAGCCAGTGTGGCGCAGGTCTGCTTCAGCTCAGCTGAGTGCAACACAAGCCTTTCATCACGTTTCATCTTTGATGCAGGCACTGGCCACAGCTTCAGTCCTTTTCAACTGCTATAAATGAGGAGTTAACTCATTTAGTGGATTACTAGCCTTTGCAGAAGTAAGCAACTGGCAAAGGCATTATAAGACAGGGTGTTCACAACAACAACTCCATTTAGATGTGTGTGTGTGTGTGTGTGTGTGTGTATGTGTGTGTGTGTGTTGCAGGCTTTCAAAGGGATGGTGTAAAACATCTTCAGGTTTAAGGCTTCCCCGCTGGACTACACTAAATGTACTAATAACCTGTAGAATTGTCTATTCATAGCTTACTAAGCTGAGTTTTTATTAAAAGTTGATTATGCTGTAACAGTGATGTGATTATCACTAATCAGTTTTAAATCTACCACTTAAATTAAATACCTTCAAAATGCACGGGGAGAACCAAAACATTGCAATCACTTCTACACTGTGCGTAGCTATGAGAAAAAGTGACAGTGCACAAAATTTAAAACTGAAGTACTTTTAAAGAGAATCACTGTTTTCATAATACTTTTGAATACTGTTTTCTGAACACTTCAGTACTACATATATACAGTTGGCTAATATGGAAACACCAGAAACATAAGGAAAGAGGCTTTTACTAAAGGTGACTTTAATTATTCAAACACCACAGGTTTTTATTGGCTGGCAGAGTATCAGCTTGCCTGGTGAAAACTGTGTTTTCCCTTGGAAAGAAGAGAAGGGTATAAGATGTACCCAAGGAATGACAATTCCTCTTGGCTGACCTAAGCAGAAGTATTGGCTTATGTCTCTGAAAGGAGCTCTGTATTACTGCAGGGTAAATTGTTTAGTAGCTGTACAGATGGGTTGTTTTTTTGTTGTGTGTTTTTTTTTTTATTTTTCCAACGAAAAGGAAAGAAAGGAAGTTGAAATTAGTAGTGAGCTCCTAACAGATTTTGAACTCTTAGCAGATGGTAAAAAACAAAGTCATGGGCAATACAGTAAAGAGGGAGATTTTCCACATGTGCAGAATAGGAATGATGGGAATTAAGAAGACAATTCTGAAATAACATTAACTTCCAAACCACAATTAAAGCATAGTTAACTTTTCAGAAATAAGGAACAGGCTCCTGGTAGGAGGCCCTGAATTTTCATTTGCCTCTTAAACAGCACAAAGTGCACTGTTGGTTCCTACTGACTAGCAACCATCAGATAAAATTTGCTGGATGCTTCAAAGAAACATATCTGTAATATCAAGTAATGCCTTTTTAGAAATTTGCTAAGATCAGCTTCTAGAGTTCTGTTCAAAAACTCCTTAGTTCAGGAACTATTCAGGCTTTCTTTGATGTAAAAGTTTTAGGTAGACAAACAAGAAGCAAGTAGACTGATGACCCTTTTGATTCTTATTTTCATGCAGTCAGTACTTAATCCCAATTTGGGGGTCCAATCCTGCTCCAAATTAAGCTGATGACAAAATTGTTAAACTCACAAAAGATCAAAAGGACCATATGCAAAACATACATTTAGATCATGAGTTCTCCTCGCACACTGGGCTTCAGAAAACAGTAAACAAAACATGAAGGTTATTTTTCCCATCCATAAGAATGTAGTGACTTTAGCAAGAAAGGGGGGGGGGGGAAGAGAGGGAAAGAGAGAGAGAGAAAGATCAAGCAAAAGAAGGAAGGGGGGGAAGAGAGGGAAAGAGAGAGAGAGAAAGATCAAGCAAAAGAAGGAAGGAGGGAAGGAAGGAGGGAAGGAGGGAGGGAGGGAAGCAAGCAAGCTCTTTGATAATATGCTGTTTTAGAGAGACAATTTCTTCATTTTGGAGAGGGAGGGGGTAAGTTTGAAGAGTAGCATTATACTGATTCCTATTTGGAATAATTTATAAAATTGTATATGCAGATAAATTGTATACATATAACTAAAATCAGCCCAGACACCACAATAATCAGCAAACTGTAGAGACTCCAGAGGGCTCAGCTGCCCTTGTCTTTCAGAACACATCCTTGCTCAATGCTTTTTCAGTTTGCTTACAAGCTAATGGCTTTTTTGTCACAGTAAACAGACAAAGAGAAATTCAAACCAAGCAGTCCACTCTGATCACTGGCTATACATACAGTTTTCTAAGAAAGACGGAAAACAATCCCTGCTAGTCTGAAAGCAAAAGGACACTGCTTAAAGGCAATTTTTGCCCTCCTCCAACATTACCCTTCCTTGTAGTTGATTCATTGTTGAATGACAGAAAGATACAACAGAAAGCCAGGGAAAAAATGTAATCGACACATTTCCTTCTGGGCATTAAAATAATCATTCAAATAGCTACTTTAGTTATCTTGTTCATTATCTGCCATTGCTTCCATTAGGAAGCCACTTCCAGAGGTTTGCTACTCCAGTGATAGAGTCTCCCTCCATAGTGAAACAGTGTACACACACAATACATAAAATTTATTTTTAAGTGGCTAGATAGTACCTCTCGTTAACATTTTCCTTCTAAAGACCTAGATCCTACAAGTGAGAATCATGTCTTGGCTCTCTGCGTGATTCCATCTAAATTACTGCATGTTGGCATAAGAAACTGCTCACAGGAATAATCTCAGCTAAAATGAATCTCAGCAGAAGAGTAGGAACAAGTTAAGAAGGAGCTGCTTTAGCAGAACTGGATGAAGCTTTTCACTTAGTGATACCCAAGCATTACCTAGCTGTAGCTGAAAAGTTTTGTTATTGAGTTTTGATCCAAGACCCTCCTAAGGACCCTTCTAAGCAAGATGCAATTTGAATTTTTGGAGACTGAAAGCTGGATTCTGAATAAAGTCTAATGCTTCCTAGCGCTGCACCAACTACATCTAGAAAAGTTCAGACACATTGATTTTGATGAGTTTTGTTCAGGTTACTGTAGAAAAAGACAACCTGGTAAAACTGAGATCAGAAACCACATTCAAATTTTAATCTTTCTCACAATTGTCCAAAGCAATTTGGATTTAGAGTCCCTTTATAATTTGAAATAACAGGACAAAATTATCTKGAAGAGGAAGAATCATTAACATTTGCCCCATTGTCTTAGCTTTATTTTTTTCCAGTGACTGACTGTCAGTTCAGTCATAAATGAATGATTTTTTTGCCTTCCTCTTCTATTTTGTGGTGGCACTATACCACATGATGAGGTATCTTCATCTCTCTAGTATATTTACCAATATAAAGAGAACAAATGTTTCTGTTCTCTAGCTGGAGGCCTGTATGGAACAAAGTTTTCTGCGGTAATCCAATCAAGATGACATGTCCTGGTTTCTTAATGTAATGACGCAACACTGAAAGTACTGAACAGCAGTAAAACAAACACTTAGCAGCATTTAGGGTTTAAACACATTTAAACCAAAGATCCCAAAGTGCTTTACAAATATAAACTAAGCTTCATAACTAGCTTGCTAGAATTTTACATAGTGTCCATCACAAAGATTTTCCAGCTATAGATTACTTTTATTTCAAGTTTCAGCTAGGTAAACTAAAGCCTGTACAGAAGCTGAGAGTATATCCATGAAGCAGAGTCACTTAGTTTAAATTCTGTTTAGTATTTTCATGATTCAGGAAGTGATGTATGCGTAGATCTCCAGGGACAGTATGATGGTATTCACATCATCCTATAGATGAACAGTCCCAYATGTTTATTCAGTGCAGGACTCGCTTACTTCAGTAGACTAGCACATATTAGCAAACTGAAAAGGAATGCAGCAGCTGATCGCCTATAAACACCACTTGGCTATTTAAGCCTACTCTACATTAGAAATAGACTTATATCTCACAAACACTACGAAATGTCAGAGCGTATCATTTATTCATTGCATGCTATATTATTTTTCAAATCAGATTATAGGTGTCCCTTACTATATAAAGCTGGAGAAATATTCTCATGCACATGAAACACTTCTGCACTCGTGAATTTATATAGCTTTTAAATCAATTTACAGGCTGTACAGCAAAGATCAGACTAGAAGGCAGAAGATTCAAATTTTGATTTGGTTCCACTCCTCCTTCAGTGACTGACCTCAAACACATTGCCTAACATTTCTTTTTAACTCTGCCTTGCATTGAGGCTTTGCTGGCCTCTGCTTTCTTACGTCCTATAGCATCTTCCCTTGCTGCCCCCCACATGCAAATAGTGAGGTAAGGAGGGCTCACAGGTAAAGCCACAGCCCATCTCCTGCTTGCTTAAACGTGATGTCTGGACCTGCTTGCTGAAGCATGATGTCTTGAATATGGTCTGCTCCAGGTTGGATAAGGACAAACAGCCCACTACAGTGTTTTCCCCAATCACTGTTCACTGATGTGAAGACCACATGTAATCAGGTTTGTAATCTGAAAACCTTCCTTCAAATACTGTCTTCTTTCRGTCAAGGAAGGACCATAATCATTTTTAGTGCCTAGACATGTAAAGATGGTTAAGGCAAAAAATAACATCTGCTGCAGGCAGACAATGAAGCCTTAGGATATAACCTTATCTAATCAGCCTATTTTGAATTGCCTGTGTGAGACATATTTTGGACTCTACAGTTTTGCACACAGAGGATGTGATCTGATCTTTTATGCCTCCTCCTCTAATTAAGCTAGGTTTTCACACCGACAGCAGAGCTATTGTGTGCATGACATTTACTGCTGGAAATGGATGCTGTGCCTTGGCAATGAATGGAAAATCTGAGCACAAGCAATGAAAAGATATCTTCACAGCATTCCGTGGTCTCTTGTTAGTTATTCAACGTAGAGGAATTCAGGACAGAGGAAACATACTGGSTGAATGTCAGTGCTCTCAGCTCTGGCTGGAAAAAAAAAAAAAAAGCCCACTAAAACTGAGTATGTGCCCTGAGCACAACAGGCCCCAGATTTTCAGTGCCTGCCAATTAACACCTTGGTGACAGCAAATGAAGTCCCAACAAGCCACTTGGGTTTTATTTAGGAAACGTATAGTTTTCTGCATAGGAGAGCAAGCTTATTTTCAGGCTGTCTGGAAAAATCTGACTGCTTTGAGGGACTTGAATTTGGATGCAGATTTGCAGTCTGCAATAAGAAGACACAGCCTACAAGCTAGAAAGTAGAGTATCATCCAGATCAGCAGTTCTCCGACTTTTTGTAACATGACTTGAGAACAGTGACCATGGTCTATGTCTCACTGAATCCCACGGAGCCGACACAGGCTTAGCAAAACTTGTTTGTGCAAGCACAGATCTAAGGTGTTTGCCTTCACTGGTGAGGCTTACCCCTGGCTCAGACTGTGGAGAAGAGTTATGTTTCTGCTTTTATCATTTGCTCTGTATAGGAACTTGGACAAGTAACTAAGGTATTATGGGATGGACACAATTCTACTAGTCAATCAATAACCATGATATTTTTTGTGACAGTTAAATGCAAGAATAATAATCAGCTCCTCTGGTCTCAGTTCTTCCACACTGCAGGACACTGAATTTCATCCAAATGGTTTCTGGGTTTGATATCAGGCTTCTCTTACACTAAAACATCTCAGTCCTCAAAAAACTGACCTACAAAGAAAGAACAGGAGAAATCCTCATCCTAGTCATGACTGGGTCAAAGGCAGTGAATTGGTTAGGCATTTGGGTGATCTCAGATGCTTAAAGGTATCCCAGGTATCCCCTTATGGTACGCAAGATGGTGAAAACCCCCTTGGCACCTTCTTAATCTGGCCTCAGAAATAATTCCTACCTGAGCTCTCAAAATGTTGCGTATGATTCTGAGAGTGTAAGACACACAGCGAAAGGATCTAGGAAAGGTAATCCCAGAGTCACCCCAGAGCAGCAGCCCTCTCTGTCTAGGGTCTTATCTGCTGCCCTTTCCCCTCGCTAACAAATACTGAAAGAAAAAAAAGAGTTTAGCATAGATCTAGACAATTGTCTGTTTGTGAGTGGAGAAAATAAATCCTTCCTGACACTGGCAGATGACTGGCTAAAGCCCAAGATATGATTAGTTAATTATCAGTTAATTCTGATTTTGGTCAAACAGTATGTGTAGTAAAAATGTGGCTATGGTGCAAGCAGCCCTGTTTTCCTCAAGGCCTGTTAAGGAAAGGGACAAACGTGGAAATTCAGATTCAAAGATACCGAGCCCAGAAAGGATGATTACAGCTGTTTTTCTCCTGCCCCTGCAGTACCTATAGACYAAAGATAAATAATCACATCTCTATTAACATTTCTGTTCTTAAAAGAGATCTCACCTTGCCTTGACAAATCTAAGTGTGAGTTTACCACGCTTCCTAGTAAGCTGTTCTGGTGTTTAATTACCCTCATAGCTAGGAAGTACATCTCACTTCAATGTTAGATTTGTCTAACAACAGCTTTGAGGCAGTGGTTCAGGTGAAGAAGCTCCCCTTGTCAGATATGTTTCTGCCATGGATGCCTTCATACACAATAGAAAGTCAAATCCTTTCAACCATTTTCAGCTGAGATAGTTGAGTTCCTTAAGCGGCACATTTTAAGGCCTGATATTCAGCTCTCAGACATCTCTGTGGCCCTTTTTTAAACTGTCTCCTGTGTTCACATGTTTCTTCTTGTCTGGCTGCTGGCAGTGGGCCCAACGTTTTTCATGCCATGAGAACTGCAAGGGGCTCTCTTCTACTTGATTTTCCCCTTCCATATATCTAAAATTTGCATCTGCTATTTTTCCTGATTGAGAACTGCACTGGAAACTTATACTGAAGGTATTCTCTGTACTACCAGGATCTCCTAATCTTTCTCAAAGTCCTTGTTTTATAGGCTGTGGTATCTGAGCCTATAGGTCTAACCTGGATATTTTTTCCAGATGTTTTATCTTGTATACAGCTGGACTAAAATACATGGTATTGGATTATGGCCAATTCACCAAGTGATTCTATTACACTGAAGAAGTTAATATATTCTCCAAATCACTATTTCACAAGTCTTTGTGTCACCTATAGACTTCACTAGAAAATGTGTCCTCTYGAGGGAGACAGTGAACCCTTTCCCAGCCGAAGGACCATGTAAACTCCTCACAAGTAATTTGCAGAGCACTTCACATCCCCAATGCTCTGTGTGTGCCCAGCAACTGTGCCTGCAGCCTGGCACTGTGATGAGAGGGGGCCAGTTCCTAGCTACGCCCACCACAGGCTGTCACAATCTGACAAGCCCATAGGAACATGCATATGTAGGGTTTACAGGGTTTTTCTTGAAATGGCTTTACAGATAATCATCTGATGACCTACAGAACATCAATAGTCCATAGTCCACAAGTCCTTTAAAACTAATCTAGATTACTCATAAAGACATGTAATAAATTGAATTTCTAATCCAGAATTTGTACCTCTTTCATGCCAGAGGCCAAATAAAAGGAGAGAAATTGGCCAGGGCACAAGGTGGTTGTTGTAATCTCCCTACCCTTAGCTATGAAGTGAGGATGATAATTTTCTGACTGGTAAGTGTTGTGTAATAATCATTTACATATCATTCCTCATGCAATTAGATGAAAGTTGCTGCATAAAAGATGTCAAGCATTTATTTTCTTATTTTCTTTGTATTTATATAATGAAAAATGGATAATGTAACCAGCCAACTAAGGTGACTAAAGTTTTGTTCTTTTTGCAATACCATCCATTATAAATGTTACTTACAGCCTCCATACCTAACTTTATCCTTGATGGTAAACTAGATTAAAAAAGGAATCACACTTCAGTTGTTTGCAGTTTCTAAAAAATATATATAACTATTTGGCTAGAGAAAAATGATCTGACATGTCTAAAAACTGCTTCATGCATGCTCCTAAGAAATCAGGGAACAGGAGGAAGGTATTTAGTACTTTTTTTTGCAGGTCTTACAGAAAACTGAACTTAAGCAGAAACTATCAAGGATTTGACTTCCAGAAATTGCTACTGTATTTCTTTTCAGAAAGAGGAAAAACTTCTTTCTTTCTTTATGTCATTATTGCTGGTTAGGATTACATATGAGATTTTTGTCTTAATAAAATATGTCTAGTAAATCATGATAGGTGCATCCTTGGTTCTTAAATGAAATCTAATTTTTTTCCATTTCCAAAAAATTTCCATTTTTTCCATTTCCATTACATTTGTACTAAATGTATTCTAGTGGTCACTGGACAATGTGTTTACTACATAATGCAATTTTAAGACATGCATAAAAACACTACTGCACACAAATATTTCTGTGGGAGAGTTAAAGATTCAGTAATTTGGTGTCACAACACCAGGGTGTGATGCACCTGGCAAGTTTTTATATTGGACAAGCATGAAAATGTAGTTATCTGGAAGAAATAACTTAAAGTTAGGGTCGATAAAGTAAAATACTTAAACAAACCCAAATCTAATCAAGCTGCTTGCTTCATGAAGCACTTTTACACCAGGGCTAGTATACTAAAAAGCACAAAGGAACTACATGAACATAAAACTGGACAAATGCATTTACAAATCAGGTTCCAGGTCACCGAACAAAAGTTGTTGCCATTAACATATAATCTCTGGTCTATAAAGAATAATGTATAATCTTAGTCTGATTTGCAGCAGGCAGATGACAGTATTTTGCAAAACCCTTTGCATCACAAGACCTTACCTCAAAATTGACATGTCAGTAAAGTAAGAAATATTTAATAGATAAGAGATGCCAGACTGTGATGGCTTTTTACCCCCAGAACTCTCTCCAAGAGAAGACAAAAGAGTATTAATGGAAAGCCAGCACTACCACCTTTTTTTGGAGAGCGCACTTCTATTCACTTAGCTACCAGTCAAGCGCAGCATGAATAGGCAGCTGCAGTGCAGCCCTCCAGGACATTACAGAGAGGGGGAGAGAGCTATCAGAGAAAATTACATCAGCTGATCTGCAGAGCATAAACGATAGCGGCAGCAGGGCCCAGCTTACCTTCCTTGATACTGTCAGGATGCCATGTGATGGAAACCAGCTGCTCTGTTCACGTTCTTCCCACTACACATGGCCATGCCAACAGAAAGTGCAGACAAGAGCCAAGTGTCTGAAGGTTTTATGAATTATTTTAAGTAAATTTCATATACTATGTAGATTGTGCATCTTACAATTAAAATGACAAACTACTATCAACAAATCTCTTTCACCCAGGAAGCTAATTTACACAAACTACATCAGCATTTCAAGTACAGTGTTAAGTCTAGGAAAATAAAAAGGTTTTTAAAAATATTCCTGCCCATTTCACAGGCTGAATTCACAATGTTGAATACATCTGTAATACATCTAATAAGTGGGTTGTCAAGGTAAGCATTACACACAGCACTAGACCAAGTCCAGAGAAGAGAGGCATGAATGTCAAACTCACATTCCTAGACTGGTGCTACCCCTGTTAGTGCCTAGAGCCAGTGGGAAAAGGGAATGTCAGGATTTTTTCATGGGAAGAATAAATCATGAATAGCTTAGATGTGGGCTTGCTCCCTGGCCAGATAGGCAGATCCCTGGCTGTCCAAACAGCTAACTTGTCCCCTGAGRTGCCCAGTGTCACAGGAAGCCCAGCTCCACAGGGGGTCTCCCAGCAAAGTCCCAGGCTCCGAAACCTCCCCACTGCTGCCTCTCTTGGCCTCACAATTCTGAGGGCAGTTGCCTCCTGGCCTGCCCGGAGAGCCCAAGAAGCTGGAGGTCTGGCAGCCCACCAGGCCACCAGGCAGCTAGCCAGGTCCTGTGTGAAGTCACCTCCGAGCCAGCCTGCCTCTCTGCTTGCTTCTTCCCCAAACTTGTAAGCAAAATGGACATACTGCTGCAGAAAGCCTCGATTCCATTGTAASAAGTGGTTTTCTGCCTAAAAATCCTTCCAAGAAACAGGTGAGCACCTCTCCTGCCACCTGGCAGGGAGCTGCCTCAAAGCAGCAAGGTGTCCTGCTGAAAGAGGTACAGACTGTACTCTGGGAGAGAGCAGGGGGCTTTCTGAAGGGAGACACACTCCCCGCGGGCCTGGAAACGCCCAGGAATGCTGTCCTTTCTTCCTGAGATGACGCAGCTCCACATTATCTTCCAAGCAAGACACAGTCTGCCCCCAAAAGAGGTCTTGGGTCATCACAATAAATTTTCTCCAGAGGAAGGGCATTTTTATTATTTGCTTCAAGCATTAGGAAGAAAAAGCAAGCTTGGAAAGAGATGATATCTGTATGTTGGCCAAAATCAAGACTAGAGAGCAAATGGGAAATATTCAAACGTAAATCTGCAGCAAGCTCACACAACATACAAACAAAAGCTATTTGGCACAAACACATTTATGATTTTTTTTCTACAGCACTTAAAAAAGCTGTTGTATTTGGCAACAACTTTAACAGTCACTTGTGTTGTTCAGCTCTTTACCTTTAAATTAATTAGCTGCCAAGTTTTATCTGTCTTTCCATGATGCTTCTGCAGGAAAAATGACCAGAGGGTATGTTAACCTCCTCACACCATAGAAATTATCATTAGAAAAGAAACAGGAAAGCCCATCCTCTTTAACTTCGTACAGCCTAATACATTCCCCAAAACAGCAGCACTGAACCACACATCTGTCATTTTATCTTCCAGGGCCAGAGTCAGACCACTTTTTGCACACAAATTAAGGAAAAGAGTCTCAGCTGCAGAAAGTGCCCCAGCCCCAGCAGCAGACAATAGCTGCAGTCTGCTCAATAGGTTTCTATATCTATATCTACATCTATATCTATCTAATCAGTTTCTACAGGCCCTGTCTAGGAAAAAAAAAAAAAACAGACAGGAGACCCAGGAGACTTGATTTATTCTTTCAAAAGGACTATGTCTACCTTCCATCAGTATCTTTCTGGGTTTTTCCCCCCTGTTGTCCATTATACATCATTCCTGTTAGAACTGAAACAATGCAAAGCTTAGGATCTAAACCCAGGAAATTTAGTGAAAGTTTCGACCCAGGCCAGCATGTAAACCTTGAACCCAAATGTGATTTCCATTCTATTACTTTCCTTTTTTGTTTTTTCTTCTCTGTGGAAGTGTCTCACCTTTCCTGTAACCTTCCTAAGTAGTTATGCAGAAATGCAAGATTTGCTTTATAGGTTCACACACATTGCTCCACTGAACCTGACGTTTCACTTGATCACTCTCAGCTGCTTCAGAAAATGGGCAGACCAAAGTCTTCTCCACCCTGCTGCCTTTTACTTCCCCAAGACCATTTAATGTTGATTTACATCCTGAAGCAAAGGGCCCTATCAATTCCTCTGTGTGATCTGAGGTTGTGAACATGCTCCCCATTACCTAAGTGCCGAAAGAAACCCAGGAATCTAAACTAACCCAACAGGAACTCGGCAAACCAGACACCTCCTGAGAGCTTCTGGTTCTCCAGAAGATTTATGGCCTTACCTACAGATCCCCAAAAGATACAACACATCAAGCAGATAAACTCCACAAAGTGAGCAAGGTTGTATTTGTAAATCCTGGTCTGAAAGATCCTACATACAAAACTGGTCACTGTAATCCCTACATAAAGTATTCACTAGTTTTATAGTCTGTTTTAAGAAAGGAAACAAAACAAACATTTTGTATATTAAGCAATGTTTAACTTTTCACTTTTTGTCCTATAGCCATTATTTTATGTTTTTGCATACTGAGTCTTTTCTTTAAAATTATTCTGCTCAACTTACACAATTAAAAGCATGGAGCTATGTTCTAAACACACTTACTTGACTGTTAGTCCCAAGTAACTCTGCTGACCTCAATGGATATAAACTGGATTTACAATCAAATACAGAATTTGTCCTGTGGTTCCACTGATTAAGCTTGAGAAGCATTTATTTATGACCTTTTCTGAGTACAAAGACATTTTAAATACTGTGTTACATAACCTTCTTGGTAGCTACAGCATACGTGACTTCATTTAGAAACCAATGATGGCAACAATTACAGTTTCTCCTTCTTTGGTGTTCTTTAATATTGCTGGAAACAGAAGACAGATTTCCTTTTTTAAAAGCTGTAAATTATCATCTTTGTTTCTCATCCTGTTCTCTACTTCAAAGAATCATAAAGGTAGATCTAGAAGAAATTTAGTATGTGACATAGTTCACCTCCCTGCAAAATATCATAATTTTTCTTTATTTAACATTATTTTCTCCAGCATCCTCTCAGAAGTCCTAAACAATACAGTTTCTACCACTCCTCAGGAAACTATTCTACATTCTTGCCATGATCTCAGGAAAAATGAGTATGCTGTTCTTGGGATTGTGAAATAACACCTTAGTCCAGAGTAATATCTGATGTGCATAAAAAAAAGTAGGAATGGAAGAAAAAAAAGTAGGAATGGAAGAAAAAAAGTACCCAAGTCAAGACCAGGCTCTTGACATGTACCTGAGATAACACTACCAAATATCTCAGAAATTTTAGCATTTTGTACTTTCCCAAAATTTTTCCCTTTAGAAAGCCCTCTCCATAGCCTCTGCAATGGAATATATACCTCTCACAACATCACTCAGTGACTGCAGCATTCCCAATACGTAAGATGGCTCCTCARACCTGGCTTATTTTTGACACTATACCTGTACAAATCATTCACAACAGGAAGCAGCTATGATTTGGAGGTTTACAATGTCAACATAATTGTACTGGAATTGAACATTCAGAAAGAAGAAGTTGAGAACCATAGTACAATCTCTGTAACAAGGGTATAGGGAATAGAGGCAAGAAAAATCATGAGATCATATATGTAAATTCTGATTCTCATGTTCACTTTCTGGTCTGTTATCAGTAGCAATGTTCTAATCTGCATGGAGCAGATATTTTGAAGTTAGGAAGTCCTTTTGGCTACACTGAAGAGAAATTACTACCTTTGTTAAGCTTTCATTCATGCTACTTACTAAATTGACTCACCAGAGTAACAGTAACACAGCTCTTCCATCAAAAAGTAGTCCCTCTAAAGAACAAATAACAGCATTAATTTTACTTAATCAAAGTAAAAGTCTAGATATTTTTGTAGGAAAGCTCCACCTTCCTGCATTAAAAAAGACCTCTATTATGTCTTATGGCACTGATTCTCAGTCTGCTGTACCTATGTAGTTGTTTACTCTATTAATCTTTATCCTATTTTCACATTTTGAAAATGTGAAATTTGAAAATGTGAATTTCACATGCATGTTTTGCACATGCTTTGACTGGATATGAATGACAAGAGAGTGGGGTATCTGACCCTACTTACTGAAGCATCTACACAGCTAGATTTTTAATAAGGCACTGCTTTGGCTTCCTCCCCATCAAATTTTGTAGGACTTTGTAAGATTATATTCATGTCTTATCATTACTCATATACAATGTTTACAGATTCATTGAACAAGAAACTGTGTCCTCACCACAAAGGTGAGGCTAGCACTCACATGTTTAGGAGAAATTCAGCCAAGACTCTTCCACACAAGAGAGTCCATTTAGAGTCAGTGAAGTTCAGTGTTAATTCAGAGAAAGCCAAGAATTGACCTAAAAAGCTTATGTCTCAGCATTTTTTTTCCTATTGAGTGACAGTAAGGCTGAGCATGCTTTCACTGGGCTGCCATGTAGCTTTGTATTGAGGAAGGGAATGAGTGAGTAGGAGTACATCCATTTTTGTCTAGCAATGGACAGGCAGACTGTGTAATGTACATTACAGTCCCATTGTCCCTGTTAGGAACTGGGTCCAAACACCCTCACACTTCCCAGTTTCCTCTCAGGACATCCAGGGAATAAAGCATGGTGTTGGTGGATGCCCAGATTTCACCTCAGAATGGAGCTGTCAGGTTCTCCTGGGTCCCACACTTTAGACATCAGTTCTAAGTGTCTCTTCCATGCAGAGCAACTGAGCCCCTTCCCCAAAGTATCCTTTTTTCACCCCAAAGGCCTGTGACAAGCAGTACCACAGGTAAAGAACAAGTCATCCTTATAAACCTTCTATTGCAAAGAAAAATTAGGCTTCCTGTTAATCTACAGCTAGTCAGAACTACTTATGTATAATGTATCACACATTATCAACTTGATTAAAACTGCATTTGGGACATGTATTACATTACCATCTATCATATTTAAAATCACAGGCAAATAAAAAAAAGTGTTAGATTATGTGATAAAAGCTCATCTCCACAAGCACAAAGGAGCACAGAGGTGGCAACTGGGGGCACCCAAATAATACCCTGCCCCAGCTACTCCCAGCCCCATCACAGGAGAGCCCTCAGCCCACCAAGGGCTCATCCCCACAAGCACAGAGGAGCAGAGGCAGAACAGCAGGCAGGGACCCCAAATCACCTACTCAGCAAATGGGCACCGTTTCTGGCTCCTCCAGGGCTGTCCTGGGGCAGCATCAACCCCATGGGCCAGGGTGAAACCCAACACCATGGGTCAATAGGAACAGCTCTCCTGAGCCCCTTGCACACTCCTGGAAGTCACTGCCTCAGGGTATGGGACACACTGGGGGATACAGGGGAAGAGCATTTCAGGATTGCACTGGACTTATTATGGGGTGTTTAGGGGAGGAACCAAGGGCAGAGAAAGAGAGGGATCTAGGTGATTTTGGGAGAAACAAATATGAGAAACTAGAGGGATACAGGGATAAAAATGGGCTGGTCACATGTAAATGTGGCTGGTCAGTACACTTGCCTGGCCATGCCCTGTGCCTGGTCAGCAGAGTCTGTCCTATCTTCTCATTAAACTCCTTTTCTCAAGCAGAGAAAAATTGAGCAGACCAGTGAAAAGGACTAGGTCAAACAGAGATGCATTTTCGACAGCGATACAAATTAGAATTGGAAGCCAATACGGGAGCATATACATCAGGAGAAGGTACAGTGGCAGATACACTGTAAGGGATGGTGGTAGCAGGAAGTCTGTTGTGTGCAGTTGTTGCCACTGCAGGTACAGAGTTATAAGGAGAGAACAATAGATTAGGTAGGGCAAAGTTCATTGAGGACTACAGCATCTTTAAATTATTCTTCTAGATATCTTTTTATTTTAAYCAAACAGAAGAGCATCATTCAGAATGCAGATGGTTTATAGTGGCACAGAAAGCAATCGAGACTCAGCTTCACCAGCAGCTACTATATAAAAGGCCACATCTTCATTTATGCTAAGGTCATTCAGTAGGAGAAAGGAGACTGTATAAATGCAGACTTACCCCTAAGAGCTCAATCATGTATTACTTAAGAAATTATTTGATTATTTGCTCCAAACATAAACATGTTGTCTTTGCCTTGACATATATTCTTCCATAAATGTCTGATCATTTATGTATCTGCAAAGCACCATTGTCCTGTGAAAAGATCCACTTCCCTAATGCTACCTTGCAGTGATACCAAACAGAGTGTCTGCCTGCCTGCCAAGCTGCCAGACAGCTAGCATTACTTGCAAATAAAGTTCTTTTAAGACTAGCTCATTCTTAAACAAAAAAAGTTTTCTACAATTGTGAGGCTATAGAGAAGTAAATAGCCTTTTTCAAAAGAACTCAAAGTGTGGCACTTGAGTAATGATAGGGTGGTCAAGTGTCACCAGCAGAGATTTCTCTCCGATAATACTATTCAACCTCTTTCAGTCTTTTTTCCATGACAAAACCAAAATCATTCTACTACAAGTTCAAATATATTATGTACTGTGTGTTTGTACTCCTTGACCTCAGCATTTGCTTTTATCAAACTAGTTAATTTGGTCTTGGCATTTATACATGACAGGAAACTATTAACCCATGGAACATCCTTTTTCATAGATATGATCTCCTAATTAAACATGGAATTAATTATCTCTGCCTTTATAGCCTTGATTAATTACAACAAGTTAACTTTTTTTTCTCTTGCCTGTCCGATACAAGGAACTGTTTGGGGTGCTTGTTTATTCCATTGAAACTGCTCCTGCTGAACAAGCCTCCCAGTTACAGCTCTCATAGCCTTGGGGAAAGAGGGTCTTCACAGCATTATTCCTGACTTCTCATCTCCTGCATTTGCAAATAGCTCTACAAGTCCTGCAAATACTGGAATTTGGGCTGAACAGAGAATAGACTGAAGAATGATGCCTCTCATCTCATGCACTGGCTTCACAGTTCCTTCCTCAAGCCTCAGCTGCGTGAGCCAAACCTGTGTAAAAGCTCTCTGACACGTAAGAAGCAGGCAGGGCTCAGGAAACGTGAATGGCAGATTCCTCCCGCCAAAATGCAAAATACTCCTTGAATGCCGTGAAAGAATTGTACCTCACATGTGACAAGTCTGAAGTAAAAGAAATACTCATAACCACTCTCCCATGCATGAGGTTGGAAATTAAAGACTGGTACTGGACTTTTGTGTGTTTCCTTTTAACAGCTTGCAAATTAAGGGAATTCTTTAGCTCATCTGACAGCATGCCTACAATGACAGGACCAATTTATTCCATTTCAATTAGTTGCTATTATTCTGTTTCTATTATAAAACTACTTAGAGGCTCCAGCTGCAATTGATGCCTGATTGTATAGGAGCTACAAGCACAAGCAAATAAACCTCATCTACACAGAGAAGTGATATTGCTTTACACCAGGATTTGTCTATGCTTGGTAAGTTAGTGTGCAGTAGCCACAGTGTGAATTTACAGCTCACAGGCTAGTCTGCACTAGGCTATTGCATGGTCACTTTGAAAGTGGAAAAAGTTACTACAACATTTACTGTATATTAAGAACACCTATAGGGAATATAGCACAAAGTAGCTAATGAGCTGTATATTCACACCCTAGCTAAGTATGCACTAATTTTCATGCAACAGGGCACAAGCTAAGTTAGAAAGCATCTGAGTTGGTGCAACCCATCATTCCTTTTGTGCTTCAGCAAAATTAAAAATAAGAATGCTAAAAACCAAGGTAGGAACAGGAGGAGGGAACTGTATCTCAGAAACTGGTATGAGGATCAGAGTTCAGCTCTTCTCCAGTCTAGTTTCTCCACCTCACTCTCCTCCGCACAAAAACTCTGTGTCCTACCCTGCGGTCTGGTACTGAGCCCACTCCCTAGCCTGGTCTCCCTTTTTCGTACTTCTTCAGGGCTTTCTGCAGCCCAGCAACTGCCCCAGCCCCAGCACAGCAGTCTGTTTTCCATGTGTCCCCTGATTTTCCCTTGATCTGCCCCATGATCACAGTTAGAGAAATAATGGAATTTCCAGTTTAGCAAACTTAATTATCTTTGATTTAAGTCCTGTCAAATACTTTTTCCTCCTGATGTAACTACTGGGAAATTGCAGGAAATCATCAGTTAAAACAGGAGAGTCAGAATGGACCTTTGGTTTGGCTGGAGATACAGAGAGCGACAAGGCAGGACAGTCCTGGAAAACATTCCCAGCATGCTGCTAGAAGTTTTCAGAATATCCCAGCTTTTAACTCAGGCTATGCAATTTTCCCTGTCTCTCCTTACCAAATCATGGCCATGGGATCTGACCCATTCCTGGTGCTGTGGGAGGAGAACGAGGTTGCTGCCCCAGGCCGAGACACCTACCTCTATACAGGGATTAGCCAYTGCTTGACGTCACACCGAGGATGTGTGCCCATGCCTGACAGCAGGGCTAGGTCATGGGGCCCAACATGGTGAGTGTGGCCCTCATGACACCAGCTCTGCTTTGCATTTTTTCAAGCAAACATCTTTAGATACAACATTAGATCCAGAGGATAAAAGCAAAAAGACAGCGATAAGAGCTACAATTATCCCGCAGTCTGTATCATGTTTATTTACCCTGCAAGTTTTTCAAAGCAGAATCTCTCTAGTATTCTGTGCTTGTATAACCCCTTGGTTAGGGCAACCTGAGTAGTAGTAACTGGAACACCAGTATAGCATTACTCATCCTCAACATTTCCAACAACACCTGTCACCAGAAAAATGTTTGGTTTATATATGTAAAATAGGTTTCCAAAGCAAATTATTTAAATATATATTGTTTTATTTTATTAATGCCATATCTATAAACTAAACAAAGTTTAGTTTTAAGTAGTAAAAATAATATAATAAATTCACACAGTTATGCTTTCAGAACTATCTGTTAGAAACTAAAGGAAATAACTACTAGAAATATACACATACATACCAGCAGTACTGTCATTCGGGCACACATTGTATGTTTTTTGGAGACTAACTCCCTTTGCTCATATTTTCTCTGCTCAGTTTCTCTGATGAGCCTCACTGTCATTTCCCTGAGCCTTTTCTTCTTCGAATAATCATTCATGTTCTTTTTGCTGCTCCCTTATCCCTTCTCATCCTACTTTTATGTCCTTTGTGGGGGTCATTCCTTCATTTTCTGGCTCACCTGCTCACAGCCCGCCTTGCTCTGGCATTACTCAGAACAGAACTGGCTTTGCTAACGCGCCCCGTTGCTAAGCGATTTCTGTGGTGGCATCGCGGCGTGCAGCCCTGGCGCCTGGCACCTCCCGGCCCYGCGCCCACCCTGCCAGGAAGGGCCTTTCCCTGCCCCCTGCCTCAGACCCGGGCACCGAGCCCCTCTCCCGCCTCGGGAACCCTCCGTACAGGGCTGAGCTGTGCCCACAGGAGCTTTGGGAAGCTGAAATAAGGAATGCGGACGGCATGTTTTTAAAAGGTGCGAGACAGTTTATATAAAATTGGAAGATGCGCGTTGGAAAGATTTCAGCCACCACTGAAATAAAGCCACCTCTCAGCCTGAAAGCAAAGCTCTTTCGAGACATTTTGGTGCCTAGCTGCTTATAATACTTTGTTTTGTAAATTAAAGTAAAAATAAATTCCATTATGTGAAACCGTAACACCCTCTTCATCACACAAGCTTAGAATTATGTGTTGAAAGCTCCAATTGCGACAACTTGAGTGACAGTATGGGACTACAGAGTCAGCTGGCAGCAGTAAGATGACTATTTTCGTTCTTGGAAGCAGCATAGTCAYGTTAGCAGAGCGGCTGCCCAAGCTTCCTAGCTTTGCTGCTCAGCAGAGCAGATTAGCCAAGGCAGAGCTCTGCCCCGCGTCCTGGTTCCCACTGCAGAATTAGCTCGAGTATTTCTGGGGCACCTCGGCAGCACGGTACTCTCTGGAGGGGCACCCAGAGCTCACACAGTGATTGTACTTACTGCTAGGAACCTACTGCTAGGATGAGAATAAAAAAAAAAGGTATGAGAGAAAAGTGTATTCAAATAATGTAATTGCTCACACCCACACCAAAGAAAAAAATATTGATAAGCAGTTATTTATATTGTTTCCATGGTTGTATTCTATCAGATTCCATCTGCATTTTCCCTAAGGTATTCTATCTCATGCTGCATTTATTCTCCACCTATAATTTTAATTAAATGTAATTTCATTCAGAGACTGAACAAAGTGGAAGTATGAAGAAATGTCACTTATCAAAGAAGACACATTTGGCTAATTTATTACATCAGATATTAGAAGGGATAAAAAAATGCAGAAAAAGTCAACAGTGACACAAAAGACCTTATGTCAATGCCATAATGTCCTGAGGTGCTGTTGTATCTGATAACGTCTCCTACTGGAACTTGACTGGGGCAATGGGGCTACTGTGCAGAAGAAGGTCAGGAAAAGTTAACCTACTTCACTCAATTTCCAAAGGAAATACTGCACTGCATTCCACAAGACTCAAACTGGTCCTATGCAGAAGAGGTTTTAGCTTCCTGCCYCTATTCTTGTACATGACATGCATTTTAGGTATAGGATAGTGCCTCTATCCACCCTTGAATCATAATTTCTACTGATTTGCATTGCTGCTGTGCAGGAAACAGTGACTGCAGTGCAGGGTGCTTTCTGGAGATTAATGGCTGGATGGGAGCAAATGGTCGTCCATAAGCAAGGTGAAGGATATTAACTAAGAACAGTCAATAAATAGGAAATGCMCTGACCTCTCTTGGTTATTGCTATAAAAAATGGAAAAAAAAGGCATGCATTTTTTCTGTATGACATAGCCATGAATGGTATGTGTAATATATATTTTAGCAAGTCTTTTGGCTCTTTCTGTACTGTAGTCATCATAATTTGTTATTATGAGGGAAAAATGTGTGTATGTGGTGGGAGGAGTGGGTGAAGGAAACCATTTTTTCTTTGAAAGCCACAGTCAGAAATTAAGGTCCAGTTTTTCATTTTCTAAAACATCTTCACTTCCCTGTAGCATCAGTTTTTTTAATTCTTACTGTCATTTAAAGCTTTAGACTCCAATCTTCTGTGCCATTTACTTCATCTCTTCCCTCAGGTAGCTCCTATTCTTTTTTGTCTCAGAGGATTCACCAGAATACAACTCTATGACGCCTTTATGACATACATGTGTGTGCAGAGGAGGAAATGAGAAAGGAAATGCATAATCAGCATTTGAAAAAGGATAGTACAACCCTAAAACCCAAGAAGCAGTTATGAATGTGTGTCGTAATGGACTGAGCAGGCAAAACTAAATCTTTGCTAGAAGAGGGGGTTAAAAAAGGGAAAAGCTTAAAAGGAAGGTATTTATGTCTGCTTATTGCATAGAGCTTTTCCTGAGATCTTTGCCACACAAACTTTTCTCCCCTGTGCATTTCATCGCAGTATATGCTCCTCCTGTCCTTTACAGACACTTTCCTGACATGCTTTTAAGAACCTCTCAGAAAGCACTTTAGCTTATGCGAGGGCTAATAACGTTTCAACACCCTGTGTTCTTGTTCCTCACAAGATATCATCACACAAACTATTCCAAGGAATACTTAGAGGGGACACCATTCTGGTATCCTTTCTGAAAGATTTAATGACTCCTGGAATAGTGCCCAGAAGTCTAGGGAAAGCAGTTGGAAATATTAAACTATGAAAACACTAAGAGATACAAATTAATTAAACAAGGCAGAGGAATTTTTTAACAATTGCAATTCTGCCACACAGCCCACTAATATTTTAAAGATCATATTTCCATCAGAGTCAGCAGTAGATGCATTAATCTTTGGGTAAGACTCCGCCTCCTGGCAGACTGTAGAGGAGGATATGGAGACGTGACCAATGCCTGCAGCAACTGAGAGGATGATGAAGACAGTGTGTAGTCTAACCCCAATTTAGGTACTGATGATGCACACTGAAAAATATCTTCTCTTTAAAAGCTACTTTGGCAGCAACATTTTAGATTAATGGCAAGTGATAGGCCTGTATTATCAGAGCAGCTTTAGTTAAAGACCCAGGGAGAGCCGAAAGTTCTAACAGACCTGGTCCTGTCATTTATAGATGGGCCTAAACTGTAACATATTCCACTCTTTTTTCCTTTTCTCTAATGTTCTTCTCTGCCCCCTTAACATCATTTACAAATGTTAAGTCCACTGATGGTAAAGCTTGCATTTCGGCATTGTCTTGCATGGACTAAGTAGTCCACAGATTCCCAGGGATGTGTAAACCACAGACTAAAAACTATTTATCCCTTGCCTATCTATAGAGAGCTCACATAAGCCAAGACCACCTCTGTCAAGCAACTCCTCATGGTTCCCTTCAAACAGTTGCTGTCCTACATGATGCAACACCCCTGTTAATATCCAAGTAATTCTCTTTCTCTCTGTTGCAGAAAGCCACTGTCATTGCCATGCCTGATACAGACTGACATGCAGTTCAAATAATTCACTAGTCTGAGGAAGCTGTTGACTTCCCTCTTCAAATCTATATTCTCTGTGCTTACAAAATAAAGGAATCTTCTTGCTGTGACCCCTTCTATCATTATAACTCCATTAATCAGTTTCTCCAGGAGGGCTAAGAAAGTGCTGGSAGATAACAGATAGTCTATCTACAACCAGTTATCACCTTGAGCCAGTTGTGTAGCCCGTGCTGTTCACCAAGACCGCTGATCTCATTGCATCTTAGATATTTTTAGGAGCCAACCTTGTCTGTCTCCTGTGACTCCAGAACAGCACTTTGTGAACCACTAGGTAAAGTGCTTTATTAAAGCAGACCAAGCAGCTGATGACTTTCAAGTCTTGTCAGTTCCAGACACCAAGCAGTGGCCTGTTCCTCAGATACACTTCTCTGTACCATTAATCTTTTGAGCAGGACATAATTTCACTGATTATCCGTCTTATGGTGGCTTGTGCAGCTTAGCAGCTTGCCTTTCGTAGACACCATCAGCAGAATTGACTTTCCTCATTCTTTAAGAGTTTTTTTTTCTTTCCACATATTATACAGTACATGTGACTTCCTGAACAGACCATCTCCTCCTCCCATGGCTTATTTCTGCTTGGAGCCATCTACTTTTTGGACCTTGTTTTCCAGTGACTTCTGGTCAGCACTCTAACTTCCTCCAGCAGGATGCCGTCCTCCTCATCATCCTGCTTGTACAAGTCTACATTTTGAATATCATATTGTCTTTAGAACGCATTTTCCTGAGATCATCAAAGTCTCAGCCTTGATGATCTAGAGTCTGCCTGGTAGGTCTTCCTTCTCAGTCCTTATTATTTTGAATACCTCTCTCAACCTGGAAATCTGAAGATAATTCCATAATTTCAAAGTTCCCGGCAGATTGGTTTGTTTCCACCTTAGCTGTTCCCTTGAGTTTTCTGCAGATTTTTTGATAATCTTCCCATTCATAGTGTATAGGCCTATTCATAGTGTCCCACTGCCTCTGGCTTTCCACAGGCCAGGGTAGCTTCTGATATTGAAGACATCTTAGCTACTTTCCTAGCATATCTAAGGCAGAATTTTTCAGGATTAATTTAATTACCTGTAGATACTTCTCAGTACTTTGTTCTGGATTGAGTCCCAAAAGCTGGTGGCTCACCATCTTTTCACAGTCCAGTTTTATCATAGGTCTTTCTGGTGTCTTGTGTTAATATCTTGTTTTGCCTTCACTGCTGCCGGGAAGCAACAGGAGATTTGCTGCAGGGAAGCTTTGTCACTGAGATAAACAATGGGCAAGTGAGCTTTTAGGGAAGAATCAGTCTTGATCTCGTCAATACCAGGTGGAATATCTTAAGTCAATTTTCTACTTAGCTTGAACATTATAATGCACATGTAGATGCTGCAGAAGCTCGTGAAGAGAAACAATCATTCATTTGTTAGTTTCTGGCTCCATATCTGCACTTACTCCTGACAAACCCTCCTGCAGTGCTATCATCAGTCTTGATATTCCAGTCATCAGTCAATACACAAACATTTCTCTCAAAGTGCTCTCTCGACCCTTGCCCTCATAATAGAATCACCTGATTTCCTGAAGCATACAGAAAATATAAACGGATTTCATGTATATGAAGTACACAATAGACAGAATAACTAGCCTCTGGGCTCCTCTAATATCTTCTGAAGGTCTTTAAAACAAAATTCATATGTCACAAAGTCACCAGCTTTTAGGATGACACTGCCTACCAACTCCAAACTTCACTGACTTGTAGCAATAATAAATTGAACGATAATAATAATATTATATAATATTGATATAACAATATAATAAAATATAATAATAATAAATTGTAACAATAATAAATTAATAACAAATCCACAACTAGAACTGCACAGAGAGCCATGATAAGGCTAAAAATAAAAAATTTGCTCTGTATAATATTCGTCTATATAATCATTTTGCAGAAGCATTCAGCTCAGAACAGTCATGAGTTTTATGAAAGATACAACAAAAAGCCAAATCCTCATTTACATCTCCTATCAGGAAAAAAAAAAAGCATTTTGTAAATTAGATGAACACTGCAGAGAGACAGGCACAGAATTGTATGGCTAACCAAATGCATTATTTATTATTTAGTGGGGCTTCTGTAATACAATTCTGTACATTGATTTATTTATGAAGTGCAGTAAGAAAGAAATGGAATTGGTCTATGAATAAAATAAGATTTTATATTCAGCTAAAATGCTAACTAAAATTGCAACTAACAAATATGAGCTGAAGAGATACCATAATGTTCTTATCCACACCTTGTGAAATATTAAGTACATTAAAGAAAATGAAGGAAGGCACATACAGTATCTATGAAAGATGACACCCAGCTTCTGGTTTCTCAGGCCACCAAAGAGCTTGTGCATTATAAGCAGTAGGAATGAGAGCTACCCTTTACATGAAATTCATCATCATCCTGAGCATTCATGGCAAACCATTCACACCATTGCCAAGCTTGGCACTGACAGAGGTTTGGCTTGGCACCACCAACACTAAGCTTCAATAATCCTTAAAATAAAAGTTGTCACCAGACACAGGGAAGGTGACTTAGAACGCAAGATCCTGTTCTCCACATTCGTTTGGTCTTTAGACCCTGCTGGCACTGTCAATAGTGATGTCCCTTAGCACCAATGCTTATGGTGGTTTCCCTGACACAAAACCTTTTGCAGACTCATGGGAGGCAACGGAGACAAGGTGAGTAACAGTACTGAAAAACATCCTCTCTTTTCTTTAAATCAGAGTCAGAGTGTTGGTACAGTATCAGTGACTCTCCTGGAGAGCAGCTCTCTGGCTTCCTGCTGTCCGGAGTTGAATTTCTAATTCTGTAACTGAAGTGCGTTAGATTACCTCTCAGTTTACTGAAATCCAGTGTAAAGCCCAGGGGCTTTACTTTTCTCTCTACTTTATCTCAGAAATGGAAATTTATCCCAATTAGTGAGGCCACTGTCATAAGACTTTGGATGCTGTGGTTCTTCACACAAATTCCAGGAATCTTTTTGGGCCTTCACATGTCACTTCATAACCAGTTAATGATGTTTTAAGTTAGCTTAGCTGTATAGGAGAGTATTCTAGTTTGCTTATCCTTAAGCAGAGTTAACTGAATAAACCTATGAAGTGCAGATGCAGACAAAGAAACTGAAAAAGTGTCATTGATGGGCTTACAGGTAAATAATTTAATTTCCATATTATTCATTTCACACAMTAAACTATAATAGTTTTTGGTCCCRTTTTTTACATTTACTACTTTTCAAGTTCACAGCTTTCTTTCATTTTCTAAATGGTTTCCCTAATGTTCAGATGCTGAGGAAAACTCAGAGTGCAAAGAAACTGCTAAGGCTTTTTACTGTTATGTGGCCTGAAAAGAACAGTCTTTATGACTTGCTCTACATTGGCTTAGTTCCCGAATTACCAGCAAAACAACTGCCTAGCAACCCAGATTTTCCCACAACATTTCCTCACACGCATAGTATGCCCAGAAAAAAGCATAGCACCTAATATTCTCTCTGGATAATCCCCTTATTTGAGAGCTATACTTAGTCCTCTGTGCACATTTGCGCTCTAACTACAGGGCAATTGCTGTTGTGACAGGAGCGCAGGCGAAGTCAAACCAGTCACGTCTGTGCTGCGAGCCATGCAGTAACTCTGTGCACCCAAAACAGGTTATCTGGGTATCAGACAGACGGCATACTTGCTGTTTCCCTCCACCATATTACCTCTAACAAAGGCAGGAAGCTGTAACTGTTAGCAAAAAGTTACAAATATCCTCTATATTAAAAAAGCTGTCTTGTGAATAGTAAGGGAGGTCTCTAGCTCACACTCCACAAGTGTCGGAAGAGTCTGTCTGAAGGCATAAACAATTCAGTAATTTTTAGAAACATGCTGGTCTGAACACGTGAAATTGCTTTTTCAGTTATTGCCTTTAAGGAACACTTATAGTAAATACAATAGATTTACTAATGACTATATATTCTTATCTGACATCCTAGCTGCAACAATATCTTGCAACTGAATATTTATGCTACTTTCCTCTCAGTTTCAGCATAAGTAAATGAAAAAGTCTCCTCAAATCTTCTGCAGCTGTTTTTGAGCAACATGCTGTGAGGACTACAGAATTTCTGAACCTGCCCATGTGTGTTATAGGGAAGCACAAGCCTTCTCATTGCTCCAAAAGATATCACAGTTTGAGAAGCACTGTAAATAAGCTTTAACTGGCACAATTAAGACAGCACTCTTAATCAAACACACAGAAATTAAGGCAGCAACTTACTTGCCCTCTTCATAGCTTCCTCAGGAACACTGTCTTTTCAAATGAGTGTAACAGGAAATTGTGGTAATTACGGGTAAGCTACGCGTCTGCAGCTCAAACCACTCACTGCAAAGTGCAAAGGCAGTCAGCACTGGCTCGTTAAGCTACGACTGACAGCCCCCTCCCCTTCTTCTTCTGCCTTACATGTAAATCTTCAACAGACGCCATGCAGAGGGAAGTTGCTTTAACTAAGACMCATGTGAAATATGTCTGCAAAAAGGCTTTATTACTCATGATAGTTCTATGCCTAGAATAACAATATTCATGAAAACTTTGAGACCTACAGGTGAAAAGCATCCTAGATGTGCTATCATTTGTTACTGATTTTTTCTGGAGATGTGTTCACTGTCTTTATTAAAGGCAATACTGACCTTCTACTGCCTGCTGGTCATATAGGAATGAACCTAGACCCTTCTTGCCCCGTCTTTTGCTGCAATCTGCTACAGAAGGTATGGAGGAGAGGTGTCTACACTCATGCGTTGAGGTTTATGACTGACAGTGAAGGGCTACAGAGCAGGTTCAAAACCATTTCACAAGCCTTTGCATTCTCAGCATGAGGGAACGCGGACAGATCAGGAGAAAAGGGGCAGGCTGAGGCAAAACTTTGTCCACAGTGAATCAGGATGCTGTTCCTGCTTCTTGCAACAGGGTTTCAGAGTAGGACAGACTGTTAGTTGAAACAATGCCAGTCTCCTACAGCCCTTAAGACAGGAACTACAATCTCTTTTTTTGTCTCTGAATTAGCACCTTACAGATGCAGAAGGCCACCATTAATATCTAGCTCAGAGAAATATGTATGTGTGACTCTGAACCCGTGGAAAAGTTCTGATAATATCAGATACTACAGGCAGTTTGTCATGTCTTTAACAACTGGATTGCCTCACCAAGGTTTAAACTTTCAAATCTGCATTTTTGTCAAACTGCATTAGCACCCACTGGATGGTTAGATAAGGTAGAGACTAGCAGCAGAGCAATGAAATATTCATGCAGGTGAATGAAATACTATTAACTAAGTTCTAGCTGTAAGATCAAATTCTTTCTCTTGTGACACCTGACAACACTTGAGGGGGTGGTGGGGCTGCACAAAATGGTAGAATTAGAGAAAAGAGCATTTGTGCAGGTTTACTGAAGGGCAATTCTTGGCTAAAGAAACTGAGTTTCTGGGCATGAGTCAAGAAACTTGCAGAAAGCCCTTAGGGTYGCAAGCTGACTCTGGAGGGTTAGTGATTAGGAAAAAGTATTTCTGTTTGTAAGCTGAGTCAACACCATGACATAGACCCTGGGAGGCCCTGCTTACGCAGCTACATATCAGACCAAAAAATCACTGGAGAGGCACATGTAAAAGGAAAAATCTGTGCCAGCAGCTAAAGCAAGTTAGCAAAGCCCTGTTGCATAACGCAAATACAAGAACTTAGAGAGTCCCAGAAGGAAAAGTTTTACCTAGCTTCAGTGAAACTGCATCTGGATTCTTCTTATTTCTCTCCATTAAATATTTTCAGTCTTTCCTCACTGCATCTGCAGATAGTCTGAGCAGTAGTAACTGGAAAAAAATAGTTTGAACTTCCCTAGAATACTTGGCTCCACCAAATGCACCTGCCATGCAGGTTATTTGATGCCATAGGTACTTTGCCACTTTTTGAGGAACCGATGAATCTAGACACAGTGGCATGCCCCCCACCTGCTGTCATCCTATCAGCAGGTATATGAGATTTAGGGGCTGTTTTCTCAGAAGAGGGAGGTATGATGCATGAAGCTGTCCTTGACGGTTGTGTGTGCGAACGTGTACACATGGATGTATGAGAGCACGGGAGAGGAGTGGGTGATAACTGCAACAGAAGATCTGACAAGAATGGAGGATGTAACTAGCTGACTGAAGCGAAAAGCCAGTCGCCTGAAAAGTCAGAAGTATTTCTGCAATTGATGTAGCACAAAAGGCCCTTTTGCCCTTAAGTTTCACCTTCTATTTTCTCCCTGGGTTCCTCTTATTGCCCTAACTCTTTTTACTGCTTCCCTATCAGGTGGCTCCTCACTTTTTAGCCTTCTAACTTACCTGTACTCCTCTGTTACTAGAAAGATTTTCTGATAAATAATGATACGAATGAAAACAAAACTAAAAGACCTTTAATGCCTTGATTGTTTCCCTTTCTCCTCCCTTTCCTCCCTTCAGTGCATACTGTTCTATGCAACCCTTTGAGACTGTGCTCTCTCCCTTTTATTTTTTACTCACAGCTTTTTTAGAYGTAGCCACCATTTCTCTTCCTTCAGTTTAGTATTGCTAACTCCTTTGTGGAAGTTCATCCAGCCTTCCTGTTCTCTCTCTCCTAGTCCATCTCTCTGGCAAGAATCATAAATTATTTTCAGCCATACTGCATACATGTAACTGAACAACAGTATGAAAAGGAGAAGAGGCCCCATCAGCTACATGCTAGGGACCAGATTCACAAAAGTCTGTGTGTGCTGCAACAGCTACCTTTTAAGTGATCTGCTTTTTATTTGACTTGAGAGCCCTAATCCTTGCATGAAACCCACAACAGCTAGGGCTGGAAGGCATCTGAACTAACTAGTAGTAAATGCTTTAATGGTGAACTCTGTAAGGGACTCAAATGCAGGTTCTGGTGGTTATTTGGTTACCTAGCTGCCTTTGAGAAGCCGGGTGTTATGCACCTAACTCTTCACTACAGGCAAGCACTTCCATCCACTCTAACCTCTCAGACATGAAATCCCTCCTGAAACTAGGCATCTGTGCCAGTCCTTATTCAAAAAGTCATAGTCACTATCGTCAGAAGACTTCCAATTYTTAATAAGCCACTGCTCAGAGCTCCTATTGGTATATGGAAGGTCCAAATTCAATTTCTACCTCCTTGCAAAACATTGCAGACCTGTATTTTCCTATCTAGATGCTATAATTGTCAGACCATCAGACAAAGGTGGCCAATATTGCTGTCCTGAAATGCATATCAAAATTTTCATTTGATTGAAGCCACATATTAAGAACTTCACATAGCCACAAGCCACATATTAAGAACAACTCTGGAATCAGTTCATAGGGAAGAGAGGCCAACACAGCTCCAGAAGACCTATCAGCTTTGGCCTCAGCATCACYTGATGCCTCACTTTGTTCAGCAGCAGATTACCCAGCATCCCCAAAGTCATTTCACTTCTGCAGATACAGGTCACAACTATGTTAAGTGACCTGGAAGCTGCATCCTCTTATGGCTTAGGATTCACTCAGAATTCACTTAGGATTGGCTACTTTTACAACAAAATCTGATGGGATGGGGTTCTCTTGATTCCTCCTGTTGAAAGTATTTCACTTTGCAGTGAATATTTAGATATTCACAAAGTGTCTCTATAATCTTGAGGTTTAAGCATTCATCTAGCTTTGGGGAGACCCATTTATTGGTAGGATGCTTAATTTAATGTTCAGTTTTCACAAGAGTGGAGGGAAGAACCCAAGTCTTCTTTCCCTCCTCCAATCTAGACAAGTGGTCTGGTCAGGAAGTTATTGTCTTTCTCTAATTATTACATGAAGCTGTTCCATTTTGCAATAGAAAAGATTAAAGCTGCCTTATTCTCTAACATCCTATAGCTAATTTAAGCATTCATATGAGAGGTGAATTCAAAAACTCACAAACAGAGGGTGGACTTGGGCAAGTGTTTGAACTATCATTTAATGGGGAAAATATCTTGCCATTGAAGGAGATTCAGTGAACACTAAATGCACCTAGTCTTACACAAGAGCTCAGTGGATATTTGCTTATAATAAAAATCTCAATGTAGTTTAGCTACATAATAGGTAGCAACAGACTATACACAAAACATGCATTTAACTCCTGAGGGAACTTCACTGCTGGAAACTTGGCATACAGAAACTCCCATTTGGGTTGTGCAGAACTACTGCAGGGGATTGGGGTATATGAATTTTTAACTTAGATGCACAAATCTTTTTGTTTTTCTGACACAATACTCTTGAGACTAAATGAAACACTGAAGTTTTTTCCTTGCTAGCAGGTATATCTCCTCATGGGATTAGTGGGATTTACCCACTGCCATTTTCTCTTGGGATACAGACAAATGTTCCGGCATTGGTGAGGCAGATTCTTGCTACCACTGATTGATTGCCTTTGGATAATGCTAGGCCATTATCTGCCTACAGATTAATCCCTTCATTGAATTAATCCAACCTGTTTAACTTGAGTGAGACACCTTACTGTCCTCATCCAAGCAAAGATAACTGTAACTAGTCATTTTCTCTTCAGAACAAATTCTAAGAGTTCTCAGAATGATCAGATCTGCTAAACCAGAGTTCTGCTTTCTGTACTTTAGGCCTGAAAATGAAGACTGTAAAAGTTCACTGGGCTGATGACAAATACCTCTAGGCTAAATAATTATTCTCAACAGTCTGTTCTGATATACACTGCCTGAAAAATATAAAAATCAAGCGACAGTAATTAATATTAAAATCTTGGTTCTCTAGAGCTGATAGTGCCATGTGTAGTAAATATACACTTACATAAGCTTTTTGGGGGGGAATGAATAAAGAGCTATTTGGGAGTTCAGTCTTTTTGCTATGCAAGGCATCTTCACCTTGACTATTGGACACATCTTTGAGTAATATTTCTCAAATATGGTTACTGTTTCTTAATTTGTTTCTTCAGTTCAAATGATATGGCTTCACTGTGTGGGAACAGACAAGGATATGCTTAAAACCAAGAACGGCAGCAAATCCTCCTCTTAAAGAACCTTTTTAAGAGAGGGAAACATTTTCATGTCAAAGCACCCATTTTAAGAAAAAACTTGAAAAATATCTGAATCATGGAAATGTTCGATGGCTGTTCCTCCTCCACTCCGGGTGAAGATTTGTTCTCCACAGTATATTTGTTAGGTCTTTGCAAACTGTATATCTGAAATCAATATTAGACAGTTCCTTTTCAAATTCAAAATGGTGATTGATTTTATCAAATTAAAAGACAGCAATCAAACAATTCCTCATCATCTTTTCAGAAAATTTATTACCACAGCTGGAAATAATCACTCATTCAGCAGGAATCCTGCAGTGCATCTTGAAGAAAAAAAAGAAAAGAATATTCCTGCCCCACGAGATTGACTCAGACCATTGTAAAGAAATGGTTAGCAATCTAAGGTAAGTGTTAGAAATGTAGCAATACTAATATTGTGCATCAAAAATGTATACAATACATATTTTATCCAAGCAGATCCAGTTCCTTGATTTACCTCAATTATAACACAAAATATGTAAGCCCTGTCAAACTGCCATGTTCCCAGCATTTCCAGCTGTGGCCTCACATGGCTGGAATTGCTCTTAACATTCAGATTTTAACTGCAGAACACTTTTCTTTAATTTCACTTTTCCATCTCCATATCAGTTTATCTTGACTTTATGCAGCCTATGCCCAAGTTTAAAATCCATTGATTTAAAATGTATCTTTACTCAGAAAGTGGACAGGAAAGCTTACACTTTTGTGTTTTTTGTGTTTTCTCTTTGGAGGCTTTTTGTTAAGTTCACTGTTTTCACTGACAATATAAATTTTTGTATTCTAAATTCCTTGAGACCAGCAGAGACGACACTCTGAAGACAGAAGGAACTATGAATCCTACTCTGTGTTGGGTATCATGAAAAAATTCTAATTCACTTGCAATTTACAGAAACCAGTGCAAGTGATGGCACTCCACAGGTTTCCTTTGAGTGTAACTCCATTTGAAAAACATTTTTCATTTTTGGTTATGGGCAATTTGTTAAAAACTCAGCTAAAATTCAGATGCCCAATAGATTTTGCAAAGTTGGCAGCCCAACCTTGTTTTTATTCCTATAGGTACACCTAGAATTTCTGGTTCAGTGGAAAGAGCTCCCTTCTAGTGGGAGGCAAATGTAGAATCTAAAAATGAAGAGAATTCAGAGAAGAAATGCATTTTTAGCTGCATACTTTCATTCATGTAAGTGAAATTTTAAAAAGATGGGTCTCTTTAAAGACTTAAGGTACTGCATTGATACAACAAATACAACATCAGGCATCAACATCAACTATTATTTCACTTGGTACATCACGTATATTCACTTTGGTTTATGACAGAATACTACCTGTAAGACATATCTAGGTGCTGGAATCTCTGAACAGCGCAAGATACCACATGAAAATGTACATAAACTCTGTTATCAATATAGGAATAATTCTTTCTAGAAAATGCAGAATTTAATTTACATTCTAAACTGTGAAAAGCTTAGCCTCTTATGAAATCATTTCTCAATCCACTTCTTTTGTCAGAATTTAGGTCACTAAAGAGACATACAAAAATATTCACAATCATAGAGAATCTAAACAACAAGACTTATTTCAAAGTTAAAAAAATACATTTCATATTTTTAAATGCAGGCTTTTTCTATATTTCTCTTTGATATTTAAGGGTTACATGGCCTTTGTAGAATAAGGACTTCAGATACCAGTACCAGTCACAGAGATTTCCCTTTAACTAGTTTGCATTTGTAAGCCAAACCTTCTCCCACTGAAATCTGCAAGAATTTTTCTCTTAATGGGAGGAGGATTGAGCCGTGCACAAAAATGGCTTCTATATTCATGAAATGTTCATTCATGAACTTTAGAGCAGCTTCCTTAGAAAATGACTGTTCTCAGGGTACATGTATCATCCCCAAGTTCCCATGCTGATCTGTTCAATGACAACAGGTTTGCCAGTCAACAGTATCAGATAAAATTTCCTCACCTAAATGATACACTTCTAAACAACTATGACGTTTCTCTTGTTAACTTTAATCCCAGTTTCTCAGCCACAATCTTTTAATCGCTAGTTCTCAAGATTCTACTTAGCATTGGACAATACTGCTTCAGAACTGGGCATTTTGAGTGCTAACAAGTGATCACACCATGTATTTAGAGTACAAAAAATTAGAATTTGGGAATTAATAGGCTGCCTCCCTCATCCACTAACACACARTGGCAGTAATTTCTGATTTTTAAAGGTATACTTTGCATTTCAAACTCATGAAAATATGCTTCCAATGTAGTGAAAGTTATTAATTAAAATGATAAAAGGTTTTAGTAATACTAACCAACATAAAAATGACTGCATAAGTTGCTATGCRTATGCACAGTTCTGCAATGACGAAGATGAAGCAATTAACTTAAAAAATAATCTTGCTGCAGACTGAAAGCATCTCTCTGCCAGTATCTCAGTACATGGTATGCCAGTATTGTTCACTGTGTCATTTTTTGCATAAATGAGAGAGTGACTTTTGTRATAATGACTACCCTGGTATAAATGTAACCAAACACAGAAGCACCTATGCAGGCCAACTAATTTTGGACCCAACAGCTGACGTTGCTAGGTAGAAACCATCCATTCTGAAAGAAACACAGGGTCCTGTGACATCCACCGATAACTCCTATCGCTAGCACTTTGCTGTAGGGTCTTTTTGCAAGTAATGGGAAGGCTCTAGATTGGGAGCACATAAACTTTCTGTTGTCTCAGAGCCAATGTATTTTTTTTTTACCAACTGTAACCTATTGATCAAGTGGGAATGCCAATAAACAGAGAATTACAATAATTGACTGTTTAAGTTAGAGCGTTATTCCCAAACTTCTATTTATGCAGAATTCTCTGCTGGAAGTAAAATCAATTGTTAAGCAACAGGACATTACAAGAAAATAGAAAGTACAGGATATGAACACTATAAGAAATGTGTATGTGCAACTGCTAAATAGAGACCAGACATTCTGCCTGAAAATGGACAATTAAAGTCCTAAGAGACTCATTATACCTAGAAAAAAAGAGAGGAAAACTAACTACTTTCAGCATAGCTGGTATTAAATGGGCATTTTTTCTTGTTTTCTGTAGTCAGATTTCTACAATATATTCATTTTTGGCATTTCCAAACAGACCCGTTTATATGCTATGTAGCAGACCAAGGTAGACCACCAAACTAAAATGTAAGTAAATCCTAAAATGACAGTTGCCCCCTGATGAGCTCATTTTCTCTTTTACCATCTGGGTTAATAGCCAGAGGATAAAAAGCCCGCACCTATCAGCTAAAACAGCCATACTTACTGCTTAATGAATCAGCTGAGTTTGAGGTCCTTCTCTGTAAAAAGTTTCGCTAGCAGTATTATAAGCAAAATAGTGCCACTGGGAAACTCTTGTTCTACATTGACAAAGATTTGGTGGGACAAGATCTATGAAACAACTTACCAGAGATCATCTAGCAGGGCAGTGACAAAAACATCTGTGACAGAGATCAAGTCTGCTGGTTCCTTTCCCTGTTTGTCTCCTAGAGCGCATGCACAGAAAGATTTATTACCAAAGATATTTGCTTGTATGCCAATTATTATCACTTCAGAAACTGGTGAATGAATGTTTACTATTACCTGTTTAACAATCGGTTTATATTAATACACTATTTATTCCCGTTTAGAGCTCTACAGAACAACTGATAACTTAAATTTTGAAAAATTGCCAGAACCCATTAATTACATATATGGTAATACAGGCACAGCTTTTTTATATATATGTAAATGCTTCCAAATGTTCTCAAAAGATAAGAAACAATGACATACTTTAGTACTTATATGACACTCAAGAGGTATACACATTCTGACAAGCAGTGCTGGCTCTTTTAGAAAATGTATCATCTGTTTGAAATCTATTAACTCTGTACTACAGAAAATAAGAAAATCTGTATGACACAAAATAATACAAGAACATTATCTCCAGAGGCCATGGTAACAACTGCTCAGTTCTGCTCTTGTGTGCTACGTTGTCACTTCATACTATGAAAGGGCTCTGCAGTGCAATACTTCCTGTCCTGGGGGTTTCAGGGTAGGACACAGCTGTTGTACACGCAGAACTCCCCTCATTTACTTATGACAAAGAAGCACATTAAGCCTGCTGCAGTCAAAGGCATACTTTAAGCCAGATTTAGCTTTTGAGGCAAATTGGAGGTATGCACAGGGCATGCATTGGAGTGACTTAAACTAAGCATTGTAACCAGGAGCTTGGTTAAAATCACAGGTAGCCYGAAAAAAAATAGTGAGAGGAAGAGAGAGAAAGAGATGGGAAGGAAAGAAGGAGGGAAGGAAGGAGACAAACGTCAGGGAAAACTGGACATCATAACCCACATCTCTGAGAGTAGAAAACACTGGAGCCAGACATGGAAGCAACCAAAAAGGTAAGCTAGAAGCCAAATGCTCTTCCTGTAAAAAGGAGGAAAATATCCATTTAGAGCTTGGTGTGTTTGGGTCTTGCAGAGGCCAGCCTCCACTCAGGAAGAGCCCACTACCCCACCAGCGCATGTAGTGGCAGCGGTTTGGCAGCACTGCTGGCAGGATTACCTACTGTATCAGGCTGCACAGTTTCACAATGGCTACCTTCCACACTTACTCTAGCAGCTCGAGATCAATGCTTCATTTCCACTTCAATATGGAGTGAGGGATTTCACTGAAACTATTCCAAGTACTTAAAGACATGAGGATAGCAGGATTTACCGTGAACAGCCTGGAAAGACCAAAACAACATTTGCTATGTTTCTTTTAAAATGCTGTTGGTTTTTTTAGTTCCAAGAAAATTAAAGCCATGGCAAGGAATGTGATTGTACAGATTGCCTGAACTGGTGTTAATTACTTTTTAATCACTGAAAATTAAATTAGACTTGAAATATACATTATTTATGTCTTGTCTGTGTTTTCCAAAGATGGTGTAACACGCTAACAGATATTGAATTATAATTACAAGAATATATAATTATATCATTATTAGAGACTATAAGAAGGATATGCTGGTTGATGAATACAGAATTTGTCCAATTTACAGCACAATTTATTTAACCAAAAAAGAAAAATAGAAAATGGTGTAAAATATTATCTTTCATTCTAACTTATTTTGCTTATTTTTTTTATTTTTTAAATACCTTGGAGAAGCTGTTAACATGTTTTCAAGCACCATGACACTTTATTTTTCGGCCTGTTTTACAGTCCGATGGAATGTCTTTGGTCACAACCATCAGGAGAGAGTCATCCTCAGCTCTCCGGGTACTGATGAACGACGCCTAGGAAGCTTCAGGTAAGACAGCTTGTGAGGTTCTGTTCTGCTTCTGTAGCACCCTTCCATAGTCATAAGTCTTTCTGGAATACATGGATGCCTGGTATTTAGAAAATGGATCCCATTTTAATTAACATAATACCTTTCCTTTAATGGCATTTAATTTATTACATTTTGTGGGAGAGCGTCAACAATCTGGGCCTGCTTCCACCAAAGTCAATGTCAGTATTATTATTAACTACAGGCGAAGAACTGGTCAGACCGAGGTAATTATTAAACGTTTCATTATATTACAGTCAAACAAAACTCAGAACAAATGACAAATTTAGAAGACTCAGTTCTTAATGTTATATGATCTTCCTCAAACAACCAGAGACTGAGAAAATGGAAAAAGAATAAAGGAGCTGTGACCGCTCCCAAGAACAGTGCCCTCTGACATTGCTTCTCATCCAGGCTAAACAAAAAGTCAAGCTTATTCTGTTGTGCAACACACAGCCATCTTGTACCAGATGCTTTTCTTGAAGTTCCACTGTCTTTTCCCAATCCAAGTTGCAGTAGAAACATCCGTCATCTGCTGAAGTGTTAAACCTGAGAAGTTTAGGAAGGTAGTTTGATAAATTATGGATGTTTACCAGGGCTTTATTTACATTGCTAAGGCCGTCTGGGGTTCTGAAATGAATCTCTCCTTTTGAATTGGAAGCTTGGCTCTGCTCTATCACTTGCTTTATTTCTTATTTTTAATGGTATGGTTTCTAGTTAAATTGAAAAGGTTTCATCCATTCTGTTATGTACTTGTTTGAAATTAATGAATTCTCCCATAGAAGTCCCACTGTGAGGTACATAACTGTTATTTTCATTTTTTATGAAAGCCTGAAGGCCTAGAGGGTCAGGAACTCTCTCCTTATATCTTTGGGTGAAGAGCAGAAAGGAGATCAGCCAACTCACATAAGCAGTGTACCTGTAATTCAGGCTGGATGGCTGAACTCTTCCTGCAACCATTTGTGCCTGGGAGTAGCATGACTGTAGAGAATATCGTCTAGATAGACTTCCTGGCCAGACTTTCTACAGTGATTCCCTGGGAGTCCTCCTCTTTTATACCCTAGGGTAACATAGCTGAACTTAGGGCAAAAGATAGTAAGGACACAGCAACAGCCTGGACTGCTGGATCCAGGGAAAGGGACAGCCTGTGGCTCTGCCACACTGACTGACTGGTTATGCCTCATGGCTGGCTAACTAGCCAGGCAGATGTGCAACAGCTGTCCCAGAGGCCTATGGGTGCTGAGGGGTCAGTCCATTAGGTGGGGACACAAGGATTGAGGTGGTGGTGGAAAAGGGCACGGGGGCTTTCGGGGAGCTATTGCAGGGTGGGAAGAGTTCAGATTGAGATGGGTGTTATCACAGTAGAAGATGGTTGCAGGTTAACATGAGGAGCTGGAGTCTTTTGTGGTCTGTTTGCTGATTTGAGTCAGGTAGCCCTGGGCTACTTGGAAGAACAGTTATGGAGACAGAACAGAAGAAAGACTGTCTCGAAGGTACTTCAGCCTCCTGGAGCTTGACTGACTGTATGCCTTGAATGGGGTTCAGCAAATGGGAATGGGATGTGGTAAAGGCCTGAAGATCTTTTGTATTAGTGGTTGAGGAACCAAGCTAGCAGTCTACTGAAACAAGGGGTTTTCTTTTCTCCTTAATAGAAAGGTCCTTGTTTCTTAACTATGACTGGTACTTTTGAGGAGGTAAGTATCACCAGCTAGAGGTTCCCAAGGAACATACTGAGTAGTCCCAGAAATACCAGATGATGATGGAGTTGGGGCATTTGTTAATTTCAGTTTAATATTTTGAACCCAGCCTTCTTGCTGCTGAAAACACCTAGCAAAATAAGTCATCCCTATAAATGGCAAAAACATGCTTTCAGGAGGCATCACACCATTTGTAACAAGCTACACGAAAAGCCAATGGCAATTCTGGGTCCCCTCTAACCTTTTCTGAAAAAGCAATTTGTTTGGTGAATTAAACCAAATTTCTACACTTATACCTACCCTTCCCTATTCAGTCCACACAACTTATTCATTTTGGCCCTCAATTCAAGACTGAATTATATATCAACCAAACTGTTCAGCAAGCAAGAAGTTATATGTAGAAAAGATCAGCAGAGAATTTGAAAGCTGATCCCTCTGGTGAGCCTTGCATCAGCTGGCAGTCAGCAAGTAGGACAGTGCTAAAGATCCTATTTCAAGCCTGAATCTCATGTTAAAGTAACAATAAACAGTTGGTGATGTTCAATGTCAAGTTTGTGACATGCTTTTCCTACAAATTGCTATTGTGATATGCCTACCATTTCCTTCCTGAACTTCTGGAGAGTCCCTCCATCAATTTCCTTCTCTGTAGAGGAGGACTACAGAGGATAAAAAGGAGTCATCTAGATTTCTGTAGATTACTTCCTATCCTCCAAATAGCAGCAATTTCACACAAGCCAAGATTCAAAGTGCTTTGGCAATATCTGGCAAATCTAGGTGGATACTTTGCAAAGACTTTTGTAGTCTCCAGACAATATGTATAAGCAGAAAAAAAGGGGGGGGGGGAAGCTTCCTCCCTCCCACCACCACTCAAATATTATTGACAAACACCTTTAATATCTGAAGAATAAACCACAATAAACTGGGTATTTTGTGGAACAGGACTTGATCTGTAACAGGAAAGAAAAGAAATGCCCATCCTCCTCTGGAGTACCAAAATGCCAGAGGCATCATATATGATGGACTAAAGCACTAATCCACTCAGACAAATCCCTCTGCAATTGCTGCAATGCTGAGCAGAAGCTCGATGTAAATCTTGGAATTCTGCATATTTTCTGGTCATTATTGGTCTAATGAATAACAATTTAACAATTTACTTCATAGCTTTTAAAATCCAAAGGCTTCTGAATGCCTCACTAAAGGGTACAAGTGAATTCTCAAAAACCATGAAGAGGTAGCACTGATGTATAAGGAAAACAATATTGAAATAAATCCAGCACTAAACCCCGTTGGAAAAAGCAATAAATTCCCACAAAGAGGCATTAACTGGAAAAGAAACACTATTTTTTTATTTTTAGAAAGCCTCTAACTGCTGACCTCGAGCCATATCCTCAAGGGGGAGAGAAACTCTTGAAGATGAATGAAAGAAAGGAGAAGAACCTCTTTTAAATAAATATAAAAGTGATTTGCAGTCCATTTGTTGACAGCAATGTAACACTGTCTGGCAAACAGCTACCAATCTGGATAAGAAATCTGTTCAATTAGAGTGGAAAGATCAGTACAGATGGAAATGGTTGGACAGGAGGCAGCCAAGCCAGAGAGTGACAGGGTTGCTTTCCTCAGGAGTTCCAAAATCTGAAACAAAATGATGGGGCCAAAATTTTATTTCTCATCAAAGCATGACAGGATTTTCTGCCATCTGTGCCCCACTATTCTCTTGAGAGATACCAACCTTTGACACACCAGCTTTTACTAAAAGGAGGGGTTAATTTGATTTCTAAGCCATTAATATTAATCTTTTCACTGAAGTGACAGTAAGTGTGACCTGTCATCTTTGCTTCCCCTGCTGCTTTATATGTCTGTGTAAAACTGCAGTGTGGAATTGGTTGCTGCTGCTCAAACATCACTGTCATTATCTCCAAAGCCTCTGTGCAACCTGAGCTAATGAGATGACAGATCCAGAAATCTCAGGCCAAATAGGGATAGGGTTTACTTGTAGGTAAGCCCCTCCCCTGGTACCTTGTAAGGAGTCAAACATATTTMCATGGGAGCCAAATTTGGTTTACAGTTTAAAAGTTTCTTTATGAGCACTATCTATTGTAATCTGCAGAGACCAAAAGTTGTTAATTATTTTTCTGTRTAAGGGATTAGCAGGTTTTATGAATGAGGCTGTGTTAATAAACCCTGTTCCTCAGATAAAAAAAGATGCTAGTGATGCAAACTGTACTATAACTTTTATCTTTTAATGACTCAACCACATATGGTAATTGTATTATCAAGTTGCACTATTGGCCTTTTTTCTCCTGTTCAGTTTAGTGGGATAGACCAAGAATTGTTCATCCGCTGTGTGATGCTGGAGGCATCTATCAGCCGAGACTATTCAAGGGAAGTGCTATAAGTAATTTCAACCCACAAAAATGACTCCCTTTCTGCTCTTTCATTCTCTTCTTCAACTCATCATCCAAGCACAGTGCAGTGTCATCTACTGTTACACACACACAAAATAAAAGCATTTGGGAGGAGAAAAGATGCTATAATAGTGCAAGATCTATAGGTAAAATGCAGGGAACTGAGTTAAGCATTCTAATAACTCATGCATTTTTGTTAGAGAATTCCCAGATGGGTCTCACTGAAAAATGCCTGTTGCAGCAAAACTTTCCAGCATTTTGTGTGAATTACTTTGGGTGTACCAATTTAAGAATGGATTTTTAAGATGACATATCATTGTTAATAACATTTGGGGAGCTTGTAGTCTGAAAATTCCTCAGTGTAGATGATCACTCTACTGGCACGCCTGAAGTAAGCAGAAAAGTATGAACAAAGGAAGGGAAAATATAAACAAAAGAGAAAGAAMGGAGAAGAGGGGAATCAAGCCACCTGAGGGACCTTATGCCAGTGACGTAAATCAGTGCTGCTGTTCAGATTCATTGGTGGGAATTGTGGCAAAAACACTGGCTAATCATCTTGGAGCAAGGCTAGGGCTGCCTGAATATAAAATGTCAACAGCTGCCTGCATTTGGTCTCTGCTGAGGTTTCCACTGTGGCTATGCCCAGAATTGTAACAGGTGACAGTAACAGTGAAGAAATATCTCATGTGGCCAAGGATTATGTTTTCAGACAAGCCTGCAATGAGATGAGGATGGCAGCCAGGCCACTTGAAATCACTGAGACTACAGAGAAAAGGTTGGTTTCCCGTCCTGGAATAAAAATAGGAACTTCCACAGCATCAGCCCACAATCTAGTCTTTTTGTAAGCAAACTAAACCCCTCAAACTACAGGCCCTGCAGTAGTTTCAGAAAGGGAAGAGGTTCCCTGGTAGAAAGACAGAAAGTAGGTCTCCTTGTCACATGCCAAGCATTATCCACACATCCGTGAACAAGTATTTTATGATCTTTAGAAATAAAGTGTGATCCAAGGCTAGACTTACTGAACTGGAGGAATAGAGAAAGTGGAATTGGAGACATTCAGGAATGCTGTAGAGTCTGAGTGCACCCCTGGCCTTGATTCCCTGAACATCCACATAAGGAAGTTGGTCTCACCTTCACAGAGGACTAGGACAGGACTGAACGACAAGCTCTTTTAGCTGGGCTTTAGTATTACAAGCTTGAGCTTGTAATAGAAGGAAAGAAAGTGACACATCAGCATTGTGCCTAGCACGTCAAGAAGTGGCTATGACATCTCTGACATGGCAAGTGATGCGATGGTTATAAAAAGGGAACATGTAGTTCAGCTGGTAGGGAGCTCAGGAGAGAGCCAGAAACACTTCTGGTGGGAGCAGGAAGAGAGCCCACAGCCCTTTATGCATATTGATAGTAGCCTCTTTACAGCCCGAGCTGATCTGGGGTGCTGTGCTTCTGTTCTGGTAGCACAGAAACCAGTGCATGCTGCAATGCCTCCCCAAGAAGCTCAGTAAGTTAGCAAGCTGTTAGTTTAAAGATGCCTTTAGTATGCCTACATTAACTGAAACAACCTATTTTGACACAATCCTGCTTATTTACCTTTTGGCAGTACCCTGCTTATTTTCACAGAAAATAGAGTCCTATTTTCTTTACACAGCAGGAAGCAGAGTAATATTAGACATTTTCGTCAGCCAGCATTGGACAGTACAGCCCAATACATATTTAAACTTTGCTATGTTCCTTTGTTGTGAGTGGCGTTTTCTGCTGTCAGGGTTATACAGTTACTAAAAGGAGCTTGATTGCTTCTTAGGTTTGTCTCTTCTGCCCACCAGTCTCAGTTAGGATGTAGCTATTTCCCAGCTGAACAATGCTAATGACTTTGAGAGACAGTTAAATGGAAGATAAATTTCAATTACCAGGTTAAAAGCTTAAGGTAAGCTACGGTAGGGCGTATCTTTTTTTAGTTTGAATTACTCATACAAATTACTGCCTATATCTGTTCAGCGTACATATGACACATGCACTAGCCACCCCTCACCAAAAAGCAACCTCCACCACCTTCCCAAGGTATTAATACAGAACTGAACAGAGAGAAAAAACATTAAAATGTGTCCTTGCGTAATATGTCATTGTTATTCCTAACTTGGTTGGCAAGTTCTATTGTGGTCCCCCAGCTCTGAATGCATGAAGGGGTAGCAAAATGAGTGCAAGTTATTATAGATAATGGATACAGTTCATGTGATCATAGCTGAAAGAGATTTATTAGAAGTGATGAACTGTATAACCAAGGTCAGTTAAGTCCTCCTATTTCCTTTATTGCATGATACAAGAGAAAGAGGTCAGCAAGTAAAACAGAAAAATGCATTCAGAAGTGATAAAATAAGTTGAGACACTAAGCATCTAAACAATATTCAGTTGGTAAAGCAGATAAGGATTGTTTTTTATATTTGTGTTGCTTGTAACTTGTTGTTTCTAGTCCAGGAACTAAAAGCCTGGCCTGAAATCTTACTTCAACGATCTTTTTGTTATTTTATCATTAAACTTATCTTTTGCTGTGAGGGAAAGATGTATTGGAGTGAAAAGGGCAAACTGATAGCTATGTAGCAGTAGCATTCCACAGCACACAGTGTTTACAGATATCCTGAGACATGATTATGAGACCCACCTGAGAAGCACTTTCTGAGAAGCCGGTGAGGGCCAGTGAACCTGTTGATTAAATCTGGCACCAAGTTTTAGCACCAGAAATTCCCTTTGACAGGAACAAATCATTTCAACACTTTACCTCCTGTGAGAATGGCAAAGTACTATGAAGTTCCAGGCAAACCCCAAATCACCACAGCATGGTAACAATTTTAGGCTAAAATCCTGATTTCCTTGCATTTTAGAACACAGTCCAACCCCTATATTCTGGGGATTGAGTGAACTTCCAGTGAAGATTTCATTATAGATCAGCATGAATGTTGCTTTTGTTGTTGGTTATTGTAATTTTTTTTAATTTTGTTTTTCTTATACTGGCCACAGAGTTAGTCACTGATCAGATGTTGGATATCGACTCCTATTTTCTGGTGTAGAATTATTTTCAAACCAAAGCTCGAGATTAGTGTATTGACCAAGAGAAGGTGAGGCAGCCATAAACATTTGCAAAGAGATGCCCAAAATGAATGAAGGGACATACCCAAAATTCCACTTGCGCTGAACAACAGTCTGTGATGCACTGCAGAAAGTAACTCTATGAACAACTCCACGGGGAAAAACCTTTAGTTTACTGAAGGGGGAGAACTTATAGTGGAGGAATTGTTTCTCTTCCCTTTCCCCCATCTCTTGTTGGATAAAGGAGTCATGAGGAACGTAAGACTATATTTGTATGAAGGGTTCTGTGTCCCGGCCCAAGGAATGATCAGAAAAGTAACAGGAGCGCTAAAAAAAGCATATTCTTAGAAACCGCGTCATCCAAACAGATGCAGCGCTGTTAAAGTTCACTGGATAAACTAGGTTTTATTTTCTACAGCATCTCTTTAAATACAGTAGAGAGAAGTCAGCAGGTTCACGGGTACATACCCAGTGGAATGTTTTGCTGAACGTTAATAACTGCACAGCATTAGGTTCCAGCTACACAGGCCAAAACAAACATAAAACAGTTTTTAGTTTCAATCCTGCACATAACCTCTGGGAATTACATTGAAACTTCCTGTTTTCTCTGCTACTTATGGTGCATTTCACAGGCTACAAATGCAAGCYGGTAAAGAGCTGTAAGAGAATCATACTGGGAAAGAAAACAAGGAACAAGAAAACAGCTTCAGAGTAATGCAAATGGGCTTGAATAACCCGCCTGTGAAATACTGGCGGTGAAAGGGTCTTGTGAAAAAGAAATCATTCATTCCAGATCCCATTTCAAAGTGACTGTCCCAGTCCAGCAAAGTACTCACAACTTCAACACAAAGCTGCATTCCAGCAGTCTACTGGCTCTTCGCGATCACCTCCACCATACTCTGTGTCTGTGCGCACTGAGAGGGAATGGAAACGTTGTCCCTGCTTTGCAGTTTTGAATGCAGTTGGAAACACTTGTTTCCCTGAACATTTAGTACTTCTCCGTATACAAACATGCACTTTGAATGGGCTTCAGATGCTGTTACTTTGCATCTTCTTTGCCTCTGCATGTTCTGTTACTCTCTCTGCCTCTACATCAGCACAGAAGACAGCCTGAAACACCGGGAATGCTGCTCGAGCATTACCATTACTGGTTTTGTAAAGAGTAGATTTCCACATTATAAAAAATTACAATAATGTTGAACAAAGCCATTGGTGGGCTACTAGTTCAAATCAATCCAGAGTCAGTAGTGAGAGATAGCAAAGTCCTGAAGAATTTAGTACTTCTCCATGTATAAAATTTCAGTTTGATTGGGCTTTGGAGGCTGTTACTTTACTGTGTGGCAGATATGTCCTGATGTAAGTGATGTCAGCTGAGGGCCTAGTGAGTACAGCCATACAACCAGCATAAAGGTTGGACCATTTTCACTCTATTTCCTTACTTTAAACAGGAGGGCACACAATTTTTAGCAGTTTCTTAGCACTGAAAACATCTCACTCACTAATAGGCACTTTAAGAAGGCTTTGATATGAAAAACAATAATCACCTTCTTTCCCTACAGTATATAAGCCTCATGAGTATCTTTAAATATGCTCCATTTTTTGGGGCTCTAATTCAGCAAAAAATGAGGACATTCATTTATGACCTATTTCCTATTAAAAGGAATAAATCAGTTTGACATAGTAACAGATAATAAAGCCTGATGCTGTGATAACAGAAAAGACAACATATTGACATTTATTGCACTGAAAACAATAGGATAAGAATCTTTTATCTGGGTTCTGGGAAGCAGATGGTCTTTATGCCATTATAAGTAAATGCCAAAAGATATTTAGGTAGAAATTTTTCCACACATCATGGGTTGGGTTTTTTTTAATCCTTGCTCCAAGACTTCTTTTCATCACTAGGGCAATTAAATTTCTTGCACAGATTCTAAATGTAATGGACTTCTAAAAGGCAGCAACTAACAAGGCCAATAGAGAGTCCATATTACAAAATACTTTCAAAAGATACTGTTGACAAAAGCAGATCTGTGTTTTTTATAATAAATATTATCTAATTTATCATTCCAACCAATATTACAGGTGTAGGGGGTTAGGTGGTCCGATTTGCATCTCCTCCCCCCCCCAAAACCTTTTCTCACATTACTCAGTTTGGGCAAAGGGGAAAAAAAGCAGACAATTGCAGTTCAATTTCTACTCTGACTCTTGGAGTTGCTGTGTCAGAGGCTGCGACCCAGACCGACCCTCTGACAGTAGATGCRGCTCTACAGGTCTCAGGCTGCAGGGAGTGCTTGGGGCCTCTCCGGGAGACCTGGGCTGGCAGCCAGCTCTCCTGCAGGAGGTGTGCTGCTGTTGGCGAGTTGTGTCGTCAGGTAAGGGAGTTACGGGAGGAGGTCAGTAGGCTGTGCAGCATCCGAGAAGCAGAGCAAGAGATAGAC
>NW_020448698.1:0-1223 GCF_003343035.1 Apteryx rowi
TGGGGGGTTTTGGGGTGGAATTGGGAGGTTTAGGGGGTCTTGAGATGGATTTTGGGGGGAATTGGGTTTTGGGGTGCCTGCGGGTGGATTTTGGGGTGCAGGGGGCGGATTTGGGTGCCCCAGGGGCCTCTTGGGTGCCCTGGGTGGATTTTGGGGTGCCCTGGGTGGTCTTTTAGGGTGCTGGGTGGTTTTTTGGGGTGCTGTCGAGATTTTGGGGTGCCCTGGGGGGTTTGGGGGTTCCTGGGGATGGATTTTGGGGTGCTGGGGGGGGATTTGGGTGCCCCAGGAGCCTCTTGGGTGCCCTGGGTGGTCTTTTAGGGTGCTGGGTGGTCTTTTAGGGTGCTGGTTGGGTTTTTTGGGGTGCCGGGTGGGTTTTTGGGGTGCTGTCGAGATTTTCGGGGTGCCCTGGGGGGGGTCCCCGTCTCTCACCCCACCCCACCCCGTTGGCAGGCGGAGGCGACCGGGGCTACGGGGGCCGCTACGAGGGTCGCAGCGGGGGCTACGGGGGCTCCCGCGACTACGGCGGCAGGTGGGTGCTGGTGCTGGGGGGCCTCTATGGGTGCTGGGGGGCCAGACAAACCTATGGGTGCTGGAAAAGACCTATAGATGGTGGTTGGTATGGGAGCACCTATGGGTGCTAGGTGACACCCTTGGGTGCTAGGGGGGCCCGTGGGGCGCCATGGGTGCTTGGGGGGTGCTGGAGGGACCCATGGGGGCCAAGGGGACCCATAGGTGTCAGGAGAGCCCCATGGGCGTTGGGGGAGGTAGGGTGGACCCATAGGTGCTAGGGAGCCCTAGGAGAACCTATGGGTGCTGGGGGGACCCATGGGTGTCAGGAGGTTCTCATGGGTGTTGGAGAAGGTCAGAAGAACCTATGGGTGCTGGGGGGACCCACGGGTGTCAGGAGGTCCCTATGGGTGTTGCAGAAGGTCAGAAGAACCTATGGGTGCTGGGGGGACCCATTGGTGTCAGGAGGTCCTTATGGGTGTTGGAAGAGATCAGGGAGACTTATGGGTACTGGGGGGGGAGTGGGGTCTCTGGGGGCTTCCACAGACCCTAGCGAGACCTGTGGGTCCAGGTGGGCACCCATGGGTGGTGGTGGGGCCTATGGGTGCCCTAGAGGTCCCATGGGTGCTGGGGGGTGGTTGTGAGACCCATAGGTACCAAGAGGTCCCAAGGGTGCTGTGGGTCTTGGGGGGCAACCAGAGATCTCTTGGGGGTCT
>NW_020448698.1:3385-5385 GCF_003343035.1 Apteryx rowi
CATTTTTGGGGGGTTTTGGGTGTCAGGACCCCTTAAAATTCCTTATTTTTGAGAGGTTTTAGGGTCAGGAGCCTTCAAAAATCACATTTTTGGGGGGTTTTAGGGTCAGAATCCTTCAAAATTCACATTTTTGGGGAATTTGGGGTGTTGGGACTCCTCAAAATTCGCTTTTTTGGAGATCATGATTTCTCCAAATCCACATTTTTGGGGGGTTTTTAGGGTTAGAAGCCTTCAAAATTCCCATTTTGGGGGGTTTTGGGTTTGGGACCCCTCAAAATTCATTTTTTGGGGGAGTTTGGGAGGTTTTGAGCTTCTAAAATTCCCATTTTTGGGTCTTTTCGTGTACTTGGTGCCCACAAATTTTTCTTAACTAGACATTTTGGGGCAATAACCACCGAATTTGCCGTTTTGGCAAGTTTGGTGGTTTTGAGCGCTGCAAATTTGTGTTTTTATCATTTTGGGGAGTTTTGGTTATTCAGAATTACCAATTTTTGGAATTCTGGATGCTCAAAACCTCCTTTTTTGGGGGTAGTTTTGGGCGTTTTGACTCCTTCTAACCTGTTTTGGGGGGTTTTGATTTCTCCAAATTTTCTATTTTGGGGAATTTTGGGTTTTAGTCCTTCAAAAATTATTTTTTCAGAGAGTTTTGGGGTCTCTCGAGTCTTTAAATTTCTCATTTGGGGTTTTTTTATGGTCCCTGATTGCCAAAAACCTTCATTTTTGTCATTTTTGGGGTCCGGGACTTATCAAAATTCTTTTTTTTAACAGATTTTGGAGTTTTATGGTTGCTCAAATCCCAAATTTCAGGAATTTTGGAATTTTTGATTTTCTTCTTTTTTTGGGGCTGTTTTGGGGGTTTCTGATTTTCTCCAAATTCTCCATTTTGGGGGTTTCTGGGCCTCAAATTTCCTTATTTTGGGGGGCTTGGGGGTTGCTGGGCCCCCAAAATTCCCCATTTTGGAGGATTTTGGGGTTTCTGCTCTTCCAAAATGTCTCATTTTTGGTGTTGATCTGTGGGGGTAGATTTGGGGCACAAAATGCCTTTATTTGCCCCATTTCTGGGTTTTGGGGGTCTGTGGTCCTCGTAAACACCTGAATTTGGGGGTTTTGGGGTTTTATAACTTCTAAAATTACCCATTTTGGGGGGATTTTGGGGTCCTGAACCCTCCTGGATTCCCTTTTTGGGGGATTTTGGGGGGTTGCGACACTCCAAAAAATGTGAATTTTGGCAATTTTGGGTTCTTAACTACCAAAATTCCCTGTTTTGGGGGATTTTGAGAGTTTGCGATGCTCCAAAAAACTTGAATTTTGGCGATTTTGGGTCTTTAAGTACCGAAATTCCCCTTTTTGGGGTTTTTGGGGGGTTGCGACGCTCCAAAGAACATCAATTTTGGCTATTTTGGGTCCTTAACTACCTCAGTTTCCAGTTTTGGGGGATTTTAAGGGTTCGTGATGCTCCAAAAATGCTGAATTTTGGCCATTTTGAGTTCTTAACTGCCGAAATTCCCCATTTGAGAGATTTTGAAGGTTTGTGACGCTCCAAAAAACCTGAATTTTGGTGATTTGGGGGTCTTTAAGTACCTAAACTCCCCATTTGGGGCTTTTGGGAGGGTTGCGACACTCTGAGAAACGTAAATTTTGGCTATTTTGGGTCTTTAACTACCTTAATCCCCTATTTTGGGGTATTTTGAGGGTTTATGATGCTCCAAAAATGCTGAATTTTGGTGATTTTGGGTCCTTAATTACCAAAATTCCTCATTTGATAGATTTTGAGAGTTTGCAATGCTCCCAAAAACGTGAATTTTGGAGATTTTGGGTCTTTAAGTACCAAAATTCCCCATTTGAGGGATTTTGGGGGGTTGCAACACTCCAAAAAATGTAAATTTGGGTGTATTTGGGTCTTCAACTATCTAAATTCCCCATTTTGGAGGGTTTTGAGGGTTTGCGACACTCCAAAACATGGGAATTCTGGCAATTTTGGGTCCTTAACTACCAAAATT
>NW_020448699.1:0-1465 GCF_003343035.1 Apteryx rowi
CCCCCCCCCCCCCGCTCCGGGGAGCCTGCGCAGGGATCTCCCCGGGGGATTTTGCATGGGGGGGGGGATCTCATATTGGGGGGGGGGATCTCTCAGGGGATGTTGCACAGGGATCTTGCTTGGGGGTGATTTACACGGGGAAATCTTGCACGAGGGATCTCACAGGAAGGGGTTTCAGGAGGGATCAGGCACAGGGATCCTGCAGGGGACCATGCCCGGGGCCAGGGTCCTTTCCAGCCCTGTCTCCCCCCCCGCACCCTGTCCCCCCCCCCAGCAACGCTGCCTGGTTCCTCGGGGTCTTTAATGGCTCGAGCGGCATGGGGACAGGACGGGGACGGGGTGGGAGGGGGCCACAGCCCGGCCCAGCCCCAGGCCTAGTCGTCGTCATCATCATCGTCATCATCATCGTCGTCGTCATCCTCGTCATCGTCCTCTGTGTTGATCTCGCCCTCCAGCACGTCCTCGATCCACTCCTCCAGCTCCGCCGTGCTGGGCAGGTCGTCCTCGTCCGCCATCTCCAGCCACACGCTGTCGGCCTGGGGACACCGGCCGTGGGACAGGGTTGGGGACAGGATGGGGACACTGGCTGTGGGATGGGGACAGGGGACTGGGGACAAGATGGGGGCACTGGCTGTGGGATGGGGACAGGAGACTGGGGACAAGATGGGGGCACTGGCTGTGGGATGGGGACAGGAGACTGGGGACAGCACAGGGGTACTGGCCATGGGATGGGGACAGGGGACCGGGGGCAGGAGGGAGGCACAGGCCGTGGGACAGGGAAGGGGACATGGACCTGGGATGGGACAGGATGGGGCCATGGGACCAGCGTGGCGGGAGGGGACAGGACAGGACACGCCGTGACCCCAGCACAGCGGGGGTTTCTGGGATGGGGGCGGGATGAGAACAGAGCCGCCGCCAGCTCCCACAGCGCTGCCTTTGAGGCCCACGTGCTTGATGAGCCCGTTGGGTCTCAGCCTCCAGGGCTGGGTCACATCAGGACCAGGGGTGCTGGGGGGGGCTGGGGGCTACATGGGGGCCAGCAGCACCCACTGGGGAGGGCTGGGTTGGTGATGGGTCCTGGCCTGGCGGGGGACACTCACATCCGTGACGTTGACCACCCCAATCTGGGGCCGGGACAGGTCGATGTTGAAGGTCTTCTCCCAGTAGGGGATGAGCTGGAGGGGAAGAGGGGGCTGTGGGTCAGCTGCCCCCCCTCGCCGTGGAGTTGCCCCCTGGGGCCAGATCTGGCCTCTGGGGCCCGTGGTGCGGTGTSACCCCTGGGGAGGGACAGGGACAGCGGGGCACCCCGCGTCCTCGTGCCCTGCAGGTACCAGCGGGAAGTCCTCGGGGTCGATCCAGATGATGCTGAGGTCGGGGTTGTCCGTGTTGTCCTGGGCCACGTCCTTGAGGATCTCCAGGAACTCGAACCCATCTGGGCCGGGGAGACCAGGGTGAGAGGTGCCCG
>NW_020448699.1:2663-5499 GCF_003343035.1 Apteryx rowi
GTACCCCCTCCCTCCCTCCCCCGCTCCAGCTGGGGACTGTCCCCACCGACAGGCCTGGGGATTTCGTGGGGAAGGAGGGAGACCGGCGCCCGTGGATTTGGGTGGCTGCGGCCGAAACGTGGCGCCTCTGGGGTGGAGCAGGGCCGGGCGGGGGCCGGCGCCCAGGGAGGCCTCGGCCGGTGCCACCCGGGTGGCGGGAGAGGAGTCGGGCTGGTGCTGCCGGGGTGGGGGCTCACGGCCACCGCGACCGCCTGGGCACAGGACCCCACCCCACCACCCTTGCCCCAGGAGTCCCCGTCCCCATGGCGACCTCCTCCCATGGCAACCTCCTCCCCATGGCAACCACCTCCCATGGCAACCACCTCCCATGGCAACCATCTCCCATGGCAACCATTTCCCATGGTAACCACCTCCATGGCAAATGCCTCCAGGGCAACCTCCTCCCATGACAATCTCCTCCCCATGGCATCCATCTCCTGTGCTAACCTCCTCCCCATGGCAAACGCCTCCCCAGGGCAACCACCTCCCACAGTAACCACCTCCCCACAGCAACCAACTCCCTATGACAGCCCCCTCCCACATCAACCAGCTCCCCACAAGGACAATTTCCCTACAGCAAAATGACTTCTCCATGGTAACCATCTCCAATGGCAACTATCTTACACAGCAGCCAGATCCCCATGGCAACTAGCTCCCCATAGCAACCAGGTCCCTACAGCCCCCCACCCCCCCAGGGGCCACCCTGCTGGCCCCCCTCAGCTCTCCCAGGGTCCCCATACCGCTTGTGCTCCTCCACAAACTCCACGATCTCCTCCTTGCTGTTGGGCTTGTCAGGGATGGTGACTGGCTCGTCCATGAAGGGCTCATAGAAGTCGATCTCATTGAGCTTCAGGGTCAGTTTTTTGGCCACCTTGGGCAGAGGTCAGAGGTCCCTGAGCCACCCATAGGTGCTGGCACCGGGGGCTGATCCTGCCCTGCTGGGACCCTCTCCCACAGTGATAAGAGAGGGGCAGAAACCTGCCATCTGCCCCCAGGGTCCCCCATACCTTGCTGTCAAAGGTGGCAAAGAAGGGGATGTAGGGGTGGAACTCCTCTGCCGCCTCTTCAAAGGCCTTGAAGTCTGAGGGAGCAGTGCTGGGTCAGAGCGGGCACCGGGAACCAGGTGGCACCAGGCAYCCCCAACCCAGATCCATCCTGGTGRCTCTGGCTCCAGTATRGACACCCCACCCTGMGGTCCCRAACATGTCCAGGGTTATCCTGATCAGTTCTGGGTGCCATCCCTGTCCCCTTCACTGCTGTCCCCACCTGCCGGTCCAGACTAGAGGGCCTGCAGCCAGTCCCTGACTCAGGAATGGGGAGGATGGACGGGGTCATGTGGGGATGGAGAGCTAGGGAGRTGGATGGATGGATGGATGGGTAAGTGGATGCATGCATGCATGAATGCATGGTTGGATGGATGGATAGTTGTACGGCTGGCTGGCTGGATAAGTGGATGGATGGATGGATGGATGGATGGGTGGATAAGTGGATGGTTGGCTGGAAGGATGAGCAGGTGGGTAAGCACACAGTTGGACGGGTGGGCAAATGAAAGGACATGTGGGTAGGAGGACGGGAGGGACAATCAGACGTGCAAGCAGATGGGTGAAGGAATGGCATGTGAATGATGTATGTGAGGGTGGAAAGACAGACRTGTGGCTGGACATGTGGACATGCCCAGGCAGACACATGAATGGGTGGTGGACAGGGAAGAGTGCGTGGCCAGGCCACTGCGGGAGGATGAAGGAGAGATGGATGGACGGAGGGTAGGGACAGACAGACATGGATGAATGMATGGTTGGTGTGTGGATGGGAGGATGTATGGAGAGCTGACAGAGGGATGTGTGCATGGAAAGCCACATGTGGGGTGGATGGATGGATGGAGAGAGGGCCTGGGACTGGGGCTGTGGCCAGGACGCCTTGGGAGACRGGGGGCACAGGGTGACCAGCCCCATCCCTACGTACGCTCTGAGTCCTCGTTCTTGAAGTAGCCGATGAGTTTGGGGTCGTCCTCGATGTTCTCGAAGGCCTGGAGCTCACGGTCGCCCTCAATGAACTCCACAGGGTCCTCCAGCACCTGGGGTGGGTGGGGATCAGCACCCAARGGCCCCTCAAGGTCAGGGACAGCTGGGGTGGGGTGGGGGGGGCAGGATGCCCAGGTCCTTCCCGCAGCCACAAGAGGGGAGCGGGTGGAACAGGAGGTTTGGGGGCCCGGACTCCCGGGTTCTCTGGTGGCGTGCAGGAGGGTAGTGGGGTGCAGCGGTTGGAACGGGCCGAGGAGGTGGCATCCAGGACATCTGGGTCCCCTCGCTCAGCGGCAGGAGCACTCACTTCCAGCAGGAACTCCACCAGGGTGTCTGCTGCTAGCTCCCCATCGTACTCGATCACCTCGTCCTCCTTGAACACGTAGATGCTGTCCTCCTCCGTGAGGCCTGCACAGCCGCGGCGTCAGCGGGCGCCGGGGAGGCTGCCCGGCTCGGCAAGGGGGGGCTGGGGGGGTCCCTGTGCCTGGCTGGGGGGCATGGGCCAAACTGGGGGATACTGGGAGGTCCTGGTGCCAAGCTGGGGGGGTAAATGGGGGTCCCTGTGCCAAACTGGGGGATACTGGGAGTCCCTGTGCAGGTTGGGTGATACGGGGGGGGTCCCTGTGCCAGGCTGGAGGAGGTAAAGGGGGTCCCTGTGCCGGGTTGGGGGGGATACTGGAAAGTCCTGGTGCCAAGCTGGGGAGATAAAGGGGATCCTTGTGCCAAACTGGGAGATACTGGGAGGTCCCGGTGCCAGGCTGGTGGGGGACCCAGGG
>NW_020448700.1:0-1424 GCF_003343035.1 Apteryx rowi
ATGCCTCCTTTGCCTCTCTCTTCTTCCCCCTTCTGTATGCTGCCCTATCACCCTGGAGCTAAGGTGCGAGGTCCCTGTTTAGCCAAGTTGGTCCCCTGTGATATCTGCTAGTTTTACTGAGAATCGGGATGGCCCATCCTTGTGTTTGGCAGGTGCTGTCCTTAAAGACCTGCTGGCTTTCCTGAGCTTTTGGGCCCTTGAGAGCTGCCTCCCACGGTTTCCTCCCCACCAGTCTCCTGAAGAGGCCGAAGTCTGCTCTTCTCAAGTCCAGGGTCTGTACTCTGCTACTGTCCTTCCTCACTCTCCTCAGGATCTGGGAATGCACATTTTCATGGTCACAGTAGAGAAGGGTGATGCTTACTATCCCATCCCTGATCAGTTCCTCCTTGTCTGAAATTTTCAGACGCAAGAAAGCATTACACTTCTCATCCCATCTGGCAGCTATGCAAAGAAGTTGTGCCAAGAGCAAGAAGAGGAGCAGCATGGACAGGAGGGGAAACAAGGAGCAACACCATGATCCTGGTGCTGAAGAAGGCAAGGAGAGAGAGAGACAGGGGGCTTGGGAAAGCCTTCACCTTACCCAGTTGGGCATGCCACCTCACAGACAATGACATTGCAGGGCAGTCACTCTCAGCCCCCTTGTCAGGCATCATGAAATGGGCCTGTGGCAGGAGAGATGCCCCTCTCCCCTGGCAGAGGTCTGGCTGCAGAGGAGGTGGCTCATGCCCTGGACTCCAGGTATTGACAGCCCATTCCTCCTGCCTGCCTAGAGCCCTCTGAATGGCAGCCCTCAGGCATGTGGCTGGGGTCCCCTGCAGTTTTTTTGTCCTCAACAAGCATAGTGAGTATTGCCTCTTCCATGTCCCTAATCAATCATCTGGTTGTCCATCCATCTAAGAGGTAAATTTCTAAACTGTATTCCGGAAGGATATTGTGGGAGACAGTGTCAAACCCCTTGCTCAAATCAAGTTGAAAGGCATTTTCTGCTCTCCAGCCACAAATAGAGCTATGCAATCCTAGAAGGCAATGGGGTTGGTGAGGCACAGTTTACCCTGGGTAAATCCAGGCTGCCTCTTCCCTATGACCTTCTTCTCCCTCATGTGCCCAGAAATGAGTGGACTCACTCCAYGACACACTCCTCAACCAGTTGAGGCTGAATGGCCTGTCGTTCCCTGGGTTGCCCTCTGGGCCTTTCTTGAGACTGGATGTAATGATTGCCTTTCTGCAGTTATTGAGGGGGGACCACACCCCATCTCCAYGACCTTTCAAAGATGACAGAGGGCATCCTTGCTACGACCGTGGCCAGCTCTTTCAGTGTCCTTGGATGCAGCCGTTCCAATCCGACTGGCTTGTAGGGGTGGAGTTCTTGCAAGTCATCCCTCACTCAGCCCTCATGCACTGTTGGTTGCTTTTCTCTTCTGGAG
>NW_020448700.1:4169-5563 GCF_003343035.1 Apteryx rowi
TCCTGGCTGTGCTCCTGTTCATGCCACCCAGGACACTGTGGCCTCCTTTGTTGCTAGGGCAAGCTGCAGGCTGATGTTCAGCTCCCTGCCCACAAAGACTCCCCAGCCCATATTATTGCAGGGTGTTGGTCTACTCCAGGTGCAGGACCTGCATTTGTCCTTGTTGAATTTCACAAAGTTCCTGACAGATCGTTCCTCCCGTCTGCTGAGGTCCCTCTGAATGGCAGCCCTTAAACATATGACTCTTCCTCCTGATGAGGTGTCATCTACAAACGTGATGAGAGCTGCATCCTCCAGGTCACTGGTGAACCTGTCAGACAAGACAGGTCCAAGTATAGACCACTGCATACTCCACCATCCTGGTAAAGCATGACCCGTTCAAAAAACCCTCTGAGCTCCATCATCCAAACAGCTTTTTACCCACCTGGTTGTCAACACAACTTATCATGATGCCTTATTGTATTCAAGAATATTCATGGAGACAGTGTCCAACACCTTGCTAAAATCATGGTAAATGACATCTAGTAATTTCTGCTCCTCCACAAGCACAATTCTTTTATCACAGAAGGCAATCAGGCTGTGCAGGAATGACTTCCTGACACACTCCTCACCAAAGTGAGGCTGAAGGGCCTGCAGCTCCCTGGGTTGTCCTTGTGGCCTTTTTTGAAGATGGGCACAACACATTCCTTTTTCTGGTCATTGGAACCTCCCCTGATCTACACAACCTTTCAAAAGGTGATAGACTGGCCTTGTTACGATGTTGGCCAGCCCTCTCAGTGTCCTTGGATGCAGCCCATCGCATCCCAGAGACTTGCATGGGCTGAGTACTTACAAGCAATCCCTCACGCAACCCTCATTCCCTGCAGGCTGTTTTTCTCTTCTGGAGCCCTGACTCGAGGCACAACAGCTCAGGAGAACTTGCTGGTGAAGACTGAAGCCAAGAACGCACCGAGCTTCTCAGACCCATCTGCATCTGCTATTACTAGAGCCCCTGCCCCATTCAGCAGTGAGACCTGGTGTTCCTTGCTTATTCTTTCTGTGTTAGCGGAGTAGTAGCAGCTTTTCTTCATGCCCTTGATGTCCCTTGCAAGTGTCTACCCTCAGGGAGCTTTGGTTTCACCATCCCTACTTCGGTGGACAAGAGTATCCTGTTGAACCAAGCCGATCTCCCAGGATGTCTCCCAGTTCTAACGGGTATCGCTATGGACCATCCTTGTGCTTGGTGGCTGCTGTCCTTAAAGACCTGCTGGCTTTCCCAAGCTCCATTGCCCCTCAGAGCTGCCTCCAATGGGATCCCCCACCAGTCCCCTGGAGAGGAGTTTCCTCCTTTAATGGCTGGAGTCTGTACACTACTATTGTCCTTCCTCACTGCCCTCACGATCTGGGACTCCACT
>NW_020448701.1:0-1488 GCF_003343035.1 Apteryx rowi
TTTCTCTGTACTTTGCATTCATTCAGTGCTCTGTCTGGAGCTCTGGTGCATGCTGACTGAACGTGACATGCAGCGCAGGTGCCTCTGCCCATGGTCTCCAGAGGAATCAGTTTTGCTCTGTTAGAGGATGGAAATGGAGGTGTCAATCAGCCCACATATTTGGTGGGATACCAGAAAATGGTCGCTGTTAGAGAATATTGGACTGAAGCTGTCTAGAATTAATCCCTTAACATAACTTGCTTAGCATTAGTAGCTAAATTTGCTGAAGCCTTAGGCCTCAAGCTGTGAACTTTTACTTAGATAAATAAAAGGGAGCCCCAGAGCCGGTTCAAGCTGGAAAGATAAAGAAGTTACACGGACAGCAGGAGTAGCAAATCTTGAAGATAAGAAGCAGCCTGCCTAGAGACAATGAAGGGGCCCAGTGAAGAAGGGGAAGACCTCAGACCTAACTATTACTATTGGTCCAAACTCTCGCTTAAGAGGTGGGGAATTTAGATTGTAAGGGTMTAATTGCCCAGGGATTTCTTTGTTCAGGGTCCCTCTTTGGAGGCACCCAGCTCGAGCTGTAATTACCGCACGTGTATCATTAAATTTTATTTCTCTCCAATCTGACTTCGAACTTCTGTCTCAGCAGGAACCCAGGGTTGGACCCTGTTATGGTGGCCGGCGAGTCTAATAGTTTCCATAACAGTTTGGCACCCCAGATGGGACCCTAGGTGACCACTGTCAGGGCCTCTCGTGTCCAAACGATCATCTGGCGCCATCAGGTGAGTTCACCTGGGATCTTTGGCAACGGGAGGCACCGAGAGGGTGAGTTTTAAATTCCTGCCTAAATTCTAAATTCGGGTTTGGTAACAAAGTGCACTGTAAGGGGTACGCAGGCTGATCACCCTAAGGCGTACCAGGTAAGGGGTACGCAGGCTGATCACTGTAAGGCGAACCAGGTAAGGGGTACGCAGGCTGATCACCATAAGGCATACCAGGTTTTGGGGTGGGTTCAAGTCCCACTCCCAGGTTTGGGGTGGGTTCGAGTCCCACTCCAAGGTTTTGGGGTGGGTTTGAGTCCCACTCCCGGGTTTGGGGTGGGTTCGAGTCCCACTCCCAGGTTTTGGGGTGGGTTCGAGTCCCACTCCCAGGTTTGGGGTGGGTTCGAGTCCCACTCCTGGGTTTTGGGGTGGGTTCGAGTCCCACTCCCAGGATTTGAGAGGGTTCGAGTCCCATCTCACTCTAGCCGGAAGAGGGGAGTGCGCAGCCTGATCAGCGTAAGGCGCACCGCAAGACTAACTTAGAGTTACTGTGACTAGTGTGAGCGTGGATACCGGTACTGTGACTGTTGTGAGTGCGTGTGACCTGGGAACCGAAAGGGGCACCCATCGGCTGACAGAGCCACCCACTCCGAAGGGACGGCAGTCCTAGCAGTCAAAGACTCGGGTGGTGTGAGTGCGGTTCCCAGAGAAGAGAGAGTGAGAGAGAGAGTGTGATCACACC
>NW_020448701.1:4303-5412 GCF_003343035.1 Apteryx rowi
TTGGTCTCAGCCCCGGCTCTAGGACTACCAGATTATAGTAAGCCATTTGAATTATTTGTTCATGAACGACAGGGAGTAGCAAGTGGAGTATTCAGTCAAAAACTAGGTCCTCACCGTAGGCCAGTGGCCTGTTACTTCACCCAACTAGATGTGGTAATCAAGGGCACTCCAGGATGCATCAGAGCAATAGCAGCTACAGCAGCCCTTATTAGAAAAACACGACCTGTAGTTTTGGGTCACCAAATGACTGTGTATGTGCCACATGAAGTAGAGCTGTTAATGAAACAATATGCTACCCAAGCACTGTCCCCACAGAGAGCTCACCGCTATGAACTAATAATACTACATGCAGATAATGTGACCTTAAAGAGATGCAACATCTTAAATCCAGYGACGCTAYTGCCCCTACCTGAAGATGGAGAGCCTCATCATTCCTGTGAACAGGTGGTTGTCAACTCGAGCAAGCCCCGGGAGGATCTCAAAGATGAACCTTTGGGAAACCCAGACCTAGTTCTGTTTACAGATGAATCATCCTATTATTTGGACGGAAGATGTCATTCAGGCTGTGCTGTTACCAACTTCTTTGAGGTACTTGAGGCTAATCCCTTACCTCCGTCTGTAAGCGCTCAAGGGGCAGAACTAATAGCATTAACCCAAGCAGCAAAGATGGGTAAGAACCTGCGAATAAATGTATATACCGACTCAAAATACGCATTCGGAGTATGTCGTGCAACTGGGATGTTATGGAAAGAACGAGGATTTTTTACATCATCAGGAAAGAAAAAAGCTAATGGAGAAGAAATACATAATTTGCTAGAATCAGTTCAACTGCCCAAAGAAATTGCTGTAATACATTGCCCAGCCCATACTAAAAACATTACAGAAATCAGTAAAGGAAATGCTTTAGCTGATGCCACCGCGAAGGCTGCAGCCCAACAACCTTTGAGAGAATGTATGGTTGCAATTCCAATGATGGACCAGAGCGAATGGCCAAATTTAATAGACCCCAAAACCATGTATGGGGAAGATTGCTTAGCAGAAGAGAAAAAACAATGGGAAAAGTGGGAAGCAAAACAAAATGATGATGAAATATGGACAATTGGAGGAAA
>NW_020448702.1:0-3180 GCF_003343035.1 Apteryx rowi
GCCCGGGGCCAGGCCCGCCGGAGACGGACCCCCAGGGGGGCAGCGCCCGACTACGTGGTGCACGAGACGGACGACGACATGCTGCTCATCATCTCCAGCGCCGGGGCGCAGGCGGCGCGGGCCGCGGCCAAGAGGAGGCCGCCGCGAGCGGCCCCGGGCAAGGCGGCCCCGGCGAGGAAGAAGAGGCGGGAGGAAGAACGGGCTCCGGAGCCCGTTCCCGGCAGCCGTGGGGCTCCGGTGAGCTCAGGCGCCGCCGCCGCCACTCAGAGCTCCTGGGGCGAACGCCTGCCCGTGGAGATCCTGGTGCGCATCTTCCAGCCGGTGGTGGCCCGCGACGGGGCCGTGCCCTTCCTCTGCAGGTGGGTGCCGCGCGGCGGAGCCGGGGCTCCGGCTGTGCTCCGAGGTCGCGGGGCGGCTCGCCAAAGCGCGTAGCTCCCGGCAGCAACGCCGGGCCGCCGGCTCCTTGCTGCCGCTGGGAGGTGGCCCGGGCTAGGACGGGCCGTGGGGACAAGGAGCCGGGCGGGTGCCTGCCCCCGGCGTGACGGGGTCTGCGTCCCCCAGGGCCGCCCGCGTGTGCCGGCTGTGGTACGGCGCAGCCTCCAACCCCCTGCTTTGGCAGAAGGTCTCGCTGGGCTTCTGCTGGGGGGAGCCGGGCAAGAAGCGCCCGCCGCTCATGGAGAAGAGGGTGCTGGGCACGGTGGAGTGGCTGGCCACGAGCAGGTGGGTGCTGTGGGGCGGGCGCCGCACGGCCCCTCGCCGCCGGGACCGCGGGCGGTGCGGCGCAACGCAGCGGCCTCTGCATCTGCCCTTCCCTCCCCTCGCAGGTTTTCGCTTCTCCGGGACTTTGTCCTTTCCCACTGGAAGAGCCACGTGCCCTTCGTCCTCAAGGTGAGAAGGGTGCGGGTCCCTGCTGCCCCCAAGGCTTGGGGGCCGCCCGCAGATGTGGCCGCGATGCCGAGGGTTTGGTGGCGGTGGCGGGTGGGTGCTGGGCAGGGTCCGCGTGCGCCCRGCCGTGCGACGTGGGTCTCCTGCGTCCCAGCCACGGTGGGAGCCCACGGCTCTGGCTCTGGCGGTGGGGACAAGGTCCTGGGGCCTCGCGGTCCCCAGCTCCCCTTCTCCCACCCGCTGTCCTCTCCCCGGCAGGCCCTGGAGGACTCCTGCCCCCTTCTCGCGTCCCTCAAGCTGTCCCACTGCAGCGGGGTCACCACGGAGTCCCTCACCAGCCTGGCCGCRCGCTGCACCCGCCTCGACAGCTTGAACCTGCAGAACTCCCAGGTAGGGGCCGCGCGAAGGGGACGGCGCGGTGYGGTGCGGCACGTCGCGGGAGGTGACCCCTGCCTGCGCAGCCCCCCCTCGGCACGGTGCCCCCGGCCCCGCGGGGTCTGGAGCGGACCCTGAACCCGCCGGTGCCTTCAGGTGGACTCGTCGGCCGTGGTGACCTTCCTGGAAGTGGCCGGCACCCGGCTCCGGCAGCTCTGGCTGACCTACAGCTCCCGGATGAGCGCGATCGTGGCTGCGCTGGCGGTAAGCGGGAGGCAGGGAGGGGGGGCTGGCGTGCGCCCCCCCGGGGCGCTGCTCAGCCGCCTCCCGTGCCCTCCGCAGAGCGGCTGCTGCCCCGGGCTGCGGCTCCTCGAGGTGAACACGGAGATCAAGCAGAGCAGCCAGCACTTCCAGGTCCCCGTGGAGCAGCTGCAGGCAGCCTGCCCCCAGCTGCAGGTACCCGCAGCCCCGCCGCCTCCCRCGGGAAGCTCGGTCCGAAGCCAGCYGCRATCCCTCGSCTGCAGCCGGGAGAGCYGGGCGGCGTCCYGGYKCATCCCTCCCTCGTGCATCTGCTCCGTGCCGAGGCCGGGCGAGAGCTGGCTCCCGCAGCCCTGTCTGTGCCACCCCCAGGTGCTGCGCCTGCTCAACGTGATCTGGTCGCCGAAGGTGAGCCCCCGCGCGGCCCCCGCGGCCCCCGGCTTCCCGCAGCTGGAGGAGCTCTGCTTGGCCACCACGTCGTACTCCTTCGTCAGCGACGGCGTGCTGCAGCGGATCCTGCACGCCTCGGCGCAGCTGCGCGTGCTCGACCTGCGCGGCTGCTCCCGCGTCACGCCCCAGGGGCTGCAGGCGCTCCCCTGCCCCGGTGAGCCCGGCCTCGGGGCGCGCGGCACCGCGGCCCCCCCTTCTGCGGCGCGGCAGCTGGGCGGGCTCTGCGCTCGCCTCGGTGGCTCCAGGGCTGCGGCGCGTGCTGGTGGCTCCAGCTCGTCGCCCTTGGTGGCGATGGGGACAGGGCAGAGCCGGCCGGCCGGAGGTGCTTGCAGGGAGCACTGTGCCGTGCCGTGCCAGGCCATGCTACGCTGGCCATGCCGTGCCGTGCTGTGCCATGCCACACTGCACCGTACCACGTTGTGCCATGCTGTGCCATGCTATGCTGCGCTGCACCATACCGTGCTGTGCTGGCCATGCTGTGCCACGCTGCACTGTACTGTACCGCACTGTGCCATGCTGTGCTGTGCCATGCCAGGCTGTGCTACACTGGTCATGCCATGCTGTGCTGGCTGTGCCATGCCATATTGCACTGTACCACGCTGTGCTGTGCCATGCTGTGCCGGCCGTACCGCGCTGTGCCATGCCACGCTGTGCCGTACTGCGCTGTGCCATGCTATGCTGTGCTGGCCATGCTGTGCCATGCCACGCTGCACTGCACTGTAGCCTGCTCTGCTGTGCCATGCTGTGCCGGCTGTGCCGTGCTGTGCTGCACCATACTGCACTATGCCATGCTGTGCCGGCCGTGCTGTGCTGTGCCATGCCGCACTGCACTGTACTGCACTGTGCTGTACTGTGCTGTGCCGTGCCATGCTGTGCTGGCTGTACCGTGCTGTGCCATGCCACACTGYGCCATACCGCGCTGTGCCCTGCTGTGCTGGCTGTGCCGTGCTGTGCCGTGCCACACTGCTCCACGCTGCACTGCACTGCACTGTACCGCGCCGTGCCATGCTGCACTGTGCTGGCCGTGCCGTGCCATGCCACACTGCGCCATACCGYGCTRTGCCTGCCGTGCCATGCCGTGCCAACCGGCGCCTCTCTCCGGCAGACCTGGAGCARCTGCACCTGGGGCTGTACAGCAGCGCGAGCGAGCTGCTGCGGCCCGCCCGGGGCAGCGCCCTGCTCACCTGGAAGTGGCGGCACAGCCTGCGCGAC
>NW_020448702.1:4028-5136 GCF_003343035.1 Apteryx rowi
GGGTCCCTGGGGTGCTGCAGGGTCCAGGCACCCAGGTCCCCTGGGGACGGGAGGAAGCGGCAGCCCGGATGCCTGGGTTCCCTTCCCCAAGCGGCGGCAGCCCCTCTCCCGCCACGTGCCCCAGCGGCACCGTCCCTGCACCCCTGTGCCCCCCCCGGCTCACGGTGTCCCCGCTTCGCCCCAGCGCCCTCCTCCTCGGCTGCCCGACCCTCACCTACCTCAACCTGTCTTCCTGCCGCTACCTGCCGCGCGGGATGAAGAAGGCGTACCGGGGCCCCGACGACGTGCGCCAGTGCTTGCAGCGGCTCCTCACGGCCGCCGCCGAGCCCGCGGCCCGCGACGCGACGTAGGGCGCCCCGGCGCCGGCACCCCCTCGGGCCGCAGCAATAAGGACTCAGGATGGATCCCTGCCAGTTTTGTATCCCTCTCCCCATTCCCCCGTTTTGTAGGGTTTTTCCCAGGCGCCGCAGCGCCTGGCGCTATGCAATAAAGAGCTGTTTCCCCCCCCGCCGCGGGTGCGCGTTGGGGTGCCCTGGGCTCCGCGGCGCCGTTGCCGGGGTGCGGAGCGGCTGCTCCGGCGATGCTCCGGAAGGGTGGCAGTGCGGCCCCGGCATGGAGCCCGCGGCGTTGCCACGCTGGGCGCTGGCGCGCGGGCCGCTGGCGCTGTGGAGCGGCGTGCTGCCCAACGCCGAGCAGCGGCTCTGGCGCCGGCTGCAGGCCAACCGCTACCACCCCTTCCGGCCTCGACCGATGCCAGGCGAGGCGGGGGCCGCGCTGGCAGGTGACGGCCGCCCGGAGACCCCAGCCCGCGTGCCCGCAGCGTACGTCATGGAGTACTACAAGAGCACGCTGTGGAAGGGGCTGCTGCTCCTCGCCGCCTCCGCCGTCGCCTGGACCTTCCTCCACGACTCGGAGAGGGTAGCGAGGGCTTGGGGGGGCCGTGATATGCCCCATGCCGTGCCTCGGGTGGGGGTCCCACGGCCCTGGGACGTGCCCCACACACYGTGCCCTGGGCGGGGGCCTGCCACCCTGGGATGTTCCCTGTCCTGCGGCTCCTGGTGGGCATCCTGCAACCCTTCGCTGTGCCCATGCCGTGCCCCATGTGGAG
>NW_020448703.1:0-5573 GCF_003343035.1 Apteryx rowi
TATCTGGGAAATGTGAAACGCCATGATCAAATTACAGGGAATGGATATTTTCTACTGGTTTTGACTATATTGCTGCTTCTAATAATAACAAATTTGCTTCCCTGGACTTGTCAGGCTTGCAGTCAAGGGAGCGTCCTTTACACTGGTGACACTGGTGTCAGTATCCCGGTAACTCCTGCAAACAAGCTATCATCACACACTTGTGATAATATTGTGTTGAGTAATAACTTGGTAACCAAATGACAGCAACATTCAAAACCGCAGTGAGACACAGCAGTGCCTCACAGAGGCTTCAGTAAATTTCTAGTTGTTTGCGCTGATTATGACTGTTAGTTACAGAATAATCACTTTCTTTCATTTTCAATATCAGTTGTATTTGCTGAACAAGAGGCTATCAGATTTGGACATTAATAGAAAGAAATACCAGTTTCTGTAAGCTTTAAGTGTTGGTATTTGTCAGTTGTAAGGCACATCTCCAGTGCCTATACAGTCTTACAGAAACAATTATTTTCAAGCATGGAGCACAGCTTGAGAGAAAACACTGGGGTATTTGTTTGACAGTTTTCAAAAGTAGGTTATAAAGGATGAYTGGTCAAGTAGAGATGGATCTAGAAATCAAGACAAGCAAGCAGTTCTCTGACCTTCCTACAGACAAGTCAGACTTGAGAAAATTGGCAAGGTGTCCAGCCTCACTGGGCCCACTCYACATCAGTCCCAAGACAGCTAYAGTGGAAGAAACAGCAGAGCCAATATACATCTGCTCGAGCTGCTTAGTTTGGTTCTGCATCCTGCTGTTTCTGCCTTATTACTGAAGCTGACATCATCAGTTGGGTACCAACAGGAAAAGAGAATGGGGAGCTAGTAGAAAGAACCATAAAAAGAGACGTGAGCCAAAATAATAGGCCAGGAGGACTTTAAATGAAATAGCAATCCAGACATGTATGAAAGGGTAAGACTACTTTTATCAGGAAAAGTAGGAAAATTTCTCAGGCTGAGGACATTCAATCACAAGATGAGAATCTTGGTGAAAGCTTGTATCTGCTATTTGTCCTACAGCAAGAATTAGGAAGACTTTAAATGAGAGAACCTAGAGACAGGTCTAAACTCAAAGTGAGCTCTGTGACAAGCAGGACAGAAAAAAAAAGATTTGCTGAAGTAGGAAGAAGGTTATGAGCTCTGGTTTAGCCATGCTGAATTTAACACAATGTTAAATTATCCATGAGTAAATTTTAGCCAAGGTTCTCATCTGGATAGAGGACAGGAATAAAAAGGTAGATCTGTTAGTCCTCAGTAAGTGTTGACAGATAATTTTATGTTTGAAAATAAGATGAATCAGAAAATGTGGCAGAAGAAGAGAACAAATAAAGGCATTTGGGTTTCCCACATACAGAAAACTGGAGAGAAGATTTGGAAGAACTCTCAAAGACACACTGAGGGGAATGATTAGAAGGAGGGAGGATGGGCATCCAGGAATTCACAAGAGTCAAGGGAGCATGAGGTTTTGAAACAGTATGTCAGCACAGTCAGGGAACATGAGGATGAAGTACCACCCTTGATTGAGTGTTCACTGTAGGCCTTGATGAGAACAGCTACTGACTCAGGAAACAGTCCAAATTTTTTTTGCTTTATTTACTAAAGGGCTAACTAAAATATTAAAGCAATGCTTTGTTTAAAAAAAAAAAAACAACAGAACTAATAATCTTTGTAGCTCAAATTATTCCTATACTTGCAAAAGTTTCTGGGAAAATTTCTGAAAGCACATAAGTCACTTGGATGCTTCTGAAAAGTTCATCTCTCCATTGCTTTGCACTGTCAGTATTGCAGACAGCTGGACACTTAATCTGATCCAGACATTCCTGACTAACTGAAACCATGATTGCAGCACATCTCTGATACAACTCACTTGAAAACACCGGCTGGTTTTTGTACTTATTTCCATTCTTGACAAAATATCACCCTGTAACTGCTGCTCTCCTGCCTGTGCTGCTAATGGTTTTAAGGTATCTTGCCTTGCATAACTGCAGGACAGTTATATAAAGGATTCCACAGTTTTTGCATGACAATATCAGGTGGGAATTTATCCAAGGTGCTTAGTTTCTTAAATACTTAGGAACAGAAAAAACTATAACATAACAATATAAAGGACTCTTAACGCTGGGGACAAGTGCCAAAACCTCTTTGGAAAACAAAGAGGGCTCATGTTAAGATTTCCTGGGACAGTTTGATTATGTTTATTAACTGTAGGAATTTTTTCCTCATGCCAGCACTAATGTGTGATCATAATATGCAAAAAACTATCTAAAATCTGGTGAACTTCCAAGGAGGAGACAGTTATACAAGCTCCATGTATAAAGTTCTCATTAATGGAATCCATATTCAGTCCTGCTTTGCAAATGTTCAGCCAGCACTGAATTCAATGGGTTTCATAATGACTGGAGGTCAGCCCTTAGTATCCACAGCAGAACTGCAGCCAGTATAGGCAGGTCCACGTTTTCATTAGAGGGTACTGTTTAAACTTTCCTCCATTTTGTTTGTAGCTCAATTTGATAAATAGCTTGGACTAGCTTTTCAGAGAGCCCGAGGGTTCACAACACCAAATAGAGCTACAAGCTGATAGCCACAACGAAAAGAGAACTTGCGGCTTGTCTTGAAATGAACAGCTAAGGATCCAATAATCCAGAAGTTTCTGCTGAAAAATGTGGCCTAAAAATCTGTAGCAATGGTTAACACAGTCACATGAAGACTGCCTTGCTTGATGGACTGAACATGGGATGGAGAAAGGCCCAGAGTTGATTTAGTCTTGCCTCATCTCCAGAGCTCTGGACCTGGTCTAATAAGGCACCTCCTGAACGCAAGCAGGTAATTCTCCTGCACTGCATGGGCAGATGACGTTAAGGGCAAGTGTAAATAACCTACTAGACCGGAGCCAGAGTGCTCAGCACCGTGTAACACAAACCCAGAAGTTTATTTTACTACTAACCTGGCTCAGTTGTGATTAGAGATAATTTCCAGGTAAATGTTCAAAAATGGTTTGAACCTTGATCCTGCTAGCTGTTTGGCAGAGGGGAAGCTCTTTTTCTCTGCACAGAAACCCTCTCATTTCAGTGTGGCTCTGTCACTTAGGTCTTTCCTAGCCTGAATTCTGATCTTAAACCCTTCCCACATTGCTCTCTGATGGGAACAAAGAAGAGTAAAAAAACTCTTCTTCCTTGCGCCTGTGCTTTGCTTTTGGCAGGCTTTCTCAGACCACTGGAGTCTTGCCCTTTCTTTCTCCTAGGTCTGTGCATCCTGACTGACTGCAAAGCAGTCTTTAATATCTTCAAAATTATAATCAACAGTCCCCTGTTTTCTTTCTTTGCTTATTCCTTGATCCAGATTATTCCAGATAATGCAACAGTGACCTCTGCTGTACAGACGACAGAGGTGTTTCACATTAGTTCAACTAAATTAAACCTACTATTAATATTTTTCCAGGTAAGTCGAAACAAATTTTTCAAAAGCAAGTATATTTGCCTGGATTTCTCTTTAGCTATACTAATAGGAGGACTTCAAACCACAAAATAATATTTTTCAAGTTATTGGCACGAATATACAACAACTTATCTGTAACGCTTTTGCAGGATATCAAAGACAATATTAGCATTAAATGAACCTTGATCTACTCCCATAAAATATTTCTGTTAATTTTACTGGGAGGGAGCCTAAGGCACAAGCCACTGGGTGATCTGCCCAAAGTCATGCCCAGAATCAATGGGCAGAGGCATCAAATTCAGGAGGATTCATGATTTCAAGCCCTACACTTTAATCACAAGATTATCCCTCGCTTTCCTGTGCAGGATCAGCAGAATATCAACCAACTATAAGTGGTATGTGTCACACCCGTACGTTATGCTTCACACCACCCATATGACAAGGAGAAGCAATACAAACTGGAGAAGAGAGAGGATGTTTATTTTCAGTTCCTGACTCTACTTGGTCACATGTGAGCACAGAGCCATAAAGCAGTCATATGCCTCTGAGCAAATGCAAACTCTGTGGAAGTCAGCGGGAGCAGAATCTCCTTCCCCTCTCCTCCCATTGCTAACTCTTTGTCTCCACTCAGTCCTCCTGGGGACCAGGACCTGTCCCTATAACACATCCATCTGGAATTTGGTCCAGCTCCCATATCAGTCCCTCATTACTGCACGCTGACTAGTTCAGTCAAACAGGTTGAAGGTGGCATGGAGCAAAGATCTGCGATCACACGCTGCTGTTTTGGGTAAAACGGGCGCAGCTCCCCTGTTGGGGCAGGCAGCAGTCCCTCCAGCCATAAGCAGAAAGTTTTCTGGTAGTGTTGTGAAGTTATTATTCACTTAGCACTGACAGCAGCTCCTAACTGAGCTGATAATAAGAGAAAGAAAAACAGTTCTAAAAGTGCTCTGAAGTCAAATTTCAACAGCACTTCTGAACTCTCAAATGTGCAGAAGCAAAGGACAGCAAGCAAGTGGGGGGAGCTGGCTTTTGGCAGTATCAGTGAAACGCTAATGCCAACTGTTGCTTTCTTGAGAGATTGTGGGCATCATTTAGCAATGGTTCAAAGAAAGAGGAAACGAGGGGTTAGAAATATCCCAGCCACAAAAGAAATACTGTGGACTTTTCCCTGGCTGCCATTCTTCAACCCCTCCTCTGCCCTTCTCCCTATAAGCAAGCCAGGACTTCCGTCCTATTCCCCTTCTCTTTCCCTCCAGGCTTTCTAATCACATCTTGCACGTGCATCCTMGTTCGCCCTGATTTCAGAAAGTCTTGCCTATGTGTCAGTTAGAAAAAATATCCGCTGCAGATCCTGACTCACAAAAATACCTCAAGCCAGCCCAGGGACCAGGAAGAAATTAGCAGTGCCGGCACTGAGCTCAGCGTGGGCTAATCTGCACAGCTTCTTGGCAAAGCTGTACTTTGTGTTGCCATGGCTAAACCGTGTAACACTGATGTGACCAGCTCTATACTACCCTGTATTGTGGAGTATATAAGCACCCTTAACTTCCATGCTTCAATTCCCCATCCAGAAAGTAACCATTCCAGTTTTCATTTGACTCATGCATGCATATTTGAACCTATCCACAGAGGAGGAGACCTCTTCCCATGTGTATTTACGGTTCTTCACACAAGCCTGTCTGACTACAGAACTGATGTAATTGAAACAAACACGTAACAATTGATAATTACAACTGAGGAAGAAAATAAATTCCAGCACACTGATATCAGAGTGTTAGATAAATGAGTTAAAGCTAACTAAGGCTGAGAGCAGGCAGACTTAACATCTTTACCTTTTCTGAAATCACGCCTACCTTGCATTAACTCAGAATTAGGCTCTAAATTTCAGCTGCTTGGAGATTATATCTTCATTACATCAGATCTGTATCTGTCCTCTACACTGCAAGTTTGTGGTTTTAAAAATACTTGCTAAGATAACTCCTAATTGACTATTTTCATTCAACACCATTTCATTCTTCAGTTCTGTTTCTATTCAGCTTTCTTTCTGTCTTGCAGTAAAGTATTTTCTCCAACTCTCAAGCTTTTTTGTGAATCCATGACGC
>NW_020448704.1:0-1834 GCF_003343035.1 Apteryx rowi
GGTCTCTCTCTCACAGAACACTATTTTTTCTTTACATCTTGTCAGAATTTCCCATGTTCCAGCTATTCCCGTCTGCCCCGTTCCTTCCACCGGGCACCTCTGAGCAGAGTCGGGCTCCGTCTTCTCTGCCCCTCCCACCGGGTGGCTGTAGGCAGTGACGGGATCTCCCTGAGCCTTCCCTCCTCCAGGCTGCACGGAGACGCGCACTGAGGGCGGCCCTCGACCGGAGAGACCTGGGGATCCTTCCTGAGAGCTTGTCAGTGGCTTGTGTGACAACCGTCCGTCACGTACAGCAAAAATTGTAATTGCCTAGCCAGTGTACTGGTGCTAGAGCTCCTACAACACACTCAGAAATCAGCTGGTTTTGCTCTGCAACGTACCACAAAACTTGAAGGGGACATTTTTTAAAATGTGTCACGTTATCTCAATTTTCATTCTGTCACCGAAATTGGGAGAAAAACTCCTTAACACCAGTGTAGCAGTAAGAAGCAGGCATTCTCTTTATTACAGGGCCATGTGCATGGGGGATAGCTCCACCCAACATGCACACTGTGTGCTGCATCATGTAAAGTTTATATTGCTCTATCATATACATATGCATTAAATTTCCAGGAATGATTGTACATATTCATTCTATTTCCTAGAACTAATTAATACATTTACATAATCATTACGCATGCGGTCTGAGTCTCTGGGGGTTTCCTGTGGGGGTCTCTGGTGGTCTCTGGTGGTCCCTCGTGGCGTCAGAAGAGGTGTCACTCAGCGTCTTGCCATGAACTTTGCTCTACTTTTCCATACATGGTCTCAACTTGGCCTGCTTCCTTGTTTGAGAAAAGCTGTCTTGGTCCTAATCTTGGCTCCAGCTGGCTTCTGCTGGTTTATCTGTACTTTCTCAGGATGTGTGGGTCGCAGCTGCACCAGTGTCCTTGGGTATGTTTGTCTGAGGCTCCTGTTGAGACTTCTTCTTGTCCGAGCTGGTAACAGTTCCCTCATTCCCCCCCCCCCCGCCTTTGAGACTCTTTCTTGTTTGGGGCCTTTGGTAACAGTTCCCCCTCTGAGACTCCCAAAGGATGATTTCTTTGGGAGTCTCACCTAAATTTTATAATTGTGATAATACTTTYGATTTTTAGGGATACATAGTTGGGTACAACACAATGTAACTAAAGGTGAACATTGGATCATAATACAGCATAATACGCATATTGCAACTACAGCGACGATTATTACAAAGAATTCTTTTAACCAGGTAAAGTTTGGTAGCCATGAAGTTAACCAATTCCACCCTGAGGAAGAGGACTCCTTTTTTTTCCCCCACTCCTCTACTGCTTTTTTGATTGAATTTAGTACAATATTCTGACCACCCTAGAGGGGTAGGTTTAAAAGGAAATCCTGTTCCCCCCCAACACTACCTGTGAATATATCTGGCAGTCTGACATGTTCAACTTCTTTGCCAATCATATTTTTGCCTCTTCGTAAAGATTCTCATGATTTGTTTCCTGATTGACTAAACAGTCTGTTAACATCATGGCTACCCCAATTAAAATACTAATAATCCGTTGATTAGTTCCCATGTTGATTAATCAGTTAACTCTTTACATTCTAATTGTAAAAGCAAGCAAAAACTACAAATAATTCAGCAACATTCTCAGGTCTCAGGTTTCAAACTATTTTCTGCATTCTTATTTGAAGAGGATTTTTATCTAATGGAATGACCTTCCACTGAGGTTCTTTCAGCCATGATGCTGGCTTAACTCAAGTGTAATGAACCCAAGGTTCGATCCCTTCTACCTTGAGTGCAGTGTAAGTAGTTAGGAGTACCTGGAAAGGTCCTTTC
>NW_020448704.1:2807-5426 GCF_003343035.1 Apteryx rowi
CTGCCTGGAGCCCCCGGGCTCCCCGGCACGGGCTGGGAGCCCGAAATGCCCGCCAGCACCCGCGACGCACCCCGGGGCCGGCCCCCGCAGCTGCCCCAGCCCTCCTGCCACCAACTACCGGCACCCAGCGCCCTGCCACTGCCCGTAGCCGCTTGGTATTTTACCGGGCTCTTTTCTCCCCTTTCAGACCCCATGGGGAGGAAACCTGCCCCCTGGGGCACCACCACGCAGCTGCTGCCGGTTCCCGTCCCGCCACCAGGGATCCTGCGGGAAGGTGCCGGAGAGGAGGCGTGGAGACCAGGTATGGAGCCGCTGGCGGGCTCTTTCTCCAGCTAGCGCGGGGCTAAGCCGGCCTGTCTCCCCCTGCCCGGGCTCAGGCCCGTGTCCAGCAGGGCGACCCCAGCGCCAGCCCCCCACGCATTGCGCCCAGCTGAGGCCGCGCGCGACCTGCTGCAGCCCGAAAGTGAGAGGCGGAAGCGGCAGCAGCTGAAGGTCGAGCACCCTGAAGGGTGGTTTAAAGCAAGGGGGGGTCCTCGGTCGGGTGCAATGCCTTCGCCGCCCCCTCGCCTGGCCGGGATCCCCAGTCCCTGGCAGCGAATTTGTGCCTCGCAGGAGCTTGCTGAGGGCCTGGCTTTGCTGGCAGAGCAGGTGCAGGTCTGCGCGGTGCAGGTGAGGGGGTGGCGGAGCATTGTGGGGGGGCGGCGAGGCCCCTGGTCACGCCGCCCCACTTTGCGGCCGGGACAGGGAGGAGGGAAGGGCGTCGCCCGCTGCCACCCTGGCCGGGTGCCCCGGCCTGGGCTTTGCTCTTTGCACCGGCCCCACGGCCCCCCCCACGGCCCCGCTCTGACCCCCCCCTCTTGTCGGCTTTGCCCCCCAGGCTCTCGGCTGCCTCGGGAGCACAGAGGAGCCCATCCTGGCCGCTCTCCTGAGCACGTACATAGTGCTGGCGGCAGCACCTGTCCCCAACGTGCTTTAGGGGGGTTTCCGCCTGCTTGGTGCCAGTGGAGACCCCGGGGTGYGGGATCAGCCCGCAGCTGGGTTACGGGGRGAAGGGGGCAGCACGGGGGGCAGCAGCAGAGCCGACGGGTGCTGGGCGCTTGGGTGCTGCCAGGCTCTGCCGGTTGCTTTTTATTCCAGCTGCGCGGATGCAGCAGAGCGCCGGTGTGGTACGAAGTCACCCAGAGCCTTGTCCACCTGGGTGAGCCCGTGCCGTCCCATCCCATCCCGTCCCCATGCCGGGGGGCTCCGCCGGCCAAGGCGCGTTATCCCTCACGGTGCCCCTGGCCCCAGTGCAGGCTGCCTGGAGGTGGCAGTGGTGGAGGAGCTGCTCGGGCACCTGCGGGATGGAGGCCCCGCGCAGAGCACGGACTTGCTGCTGGAGCTTGGCAGCACCCTGCATGCTCACGCCGATGCTGCCAACCTGCTGCGGCTGCTGGGGTGCGAGCCCCTCCACCGGGAGCGCCTGCAGGACAAGGTGCAGGTGGCACTGCTGGAGCGGCTGCATGCCGAGCTGCTGCTGGTAAAGCCGGGGCTGCGCCGCTGCTCACCCCACCGAGCCCTGCCCCGCATCTCCCCGCAGGCCGTCTGGCAGAGTGTGGCTGTGGCTGTGGAGGCTCTGCAGATGGAGGCGCAGATCTGGGGCATTTTGGCACGTGGCAGCGCGGGAGCCCCCGGGTGGGAGCCGTCCCCTCCTGCCTCTCCACTGCCGGGCGCCCGCTGGAGATGCATGATACGTGCCCTCCCGCCGGGCTCGTTTGCCGCTGTTCTTTTTTTGTCCCGAGTCCCGTCTCTCCTGTTGGGACAGGGTTTGGCTGGAAGGGGCTGCAAGGCAGGAGGCCAGGAGAGATGGAGACAACTCCAGTGGGATGACACCACCATCCCGGGGGACCTTTCCGTGCCCCCACAGATGAAGGGAGAGATCTCCAGGCTCTCCGGGAGCCAGGGAAACACTGAGCTGCCTTCAGTGCTTGGCTTTAATCCGCCCTCACACCCTGCTGGAGGGGACCCAGGGGGGGAGCCGGGATGGCAGCATTGTGCCCTGTGCCTCTGGGAAAGGGGGATGCAAGTCTCCTGCTTGCCTTGCTCCTTGCTGATTTTCTSCCCCTCTCAACAGGCAACTGCAAGCAAAGCATCGCTTGGTCCAAAAGCAGGCTGTAGTTTCGCTGGTAAGTCAATTTTCCCCCTCTAAACTCCCAGAAATTGCAGTGCTGAGTCCCCCCAGCTGTGCACAGGCGGTGGCACAGGCTCTCCGGCCTCCGGGATCCTGCTCTCGCGGGGCGAGCGTGAGCCGAGCCCCTGCCATCCCTCTGCTTCCCAAGGTAGATTGCCAGGATGCTGTCCAAGCTTGGAGCCAGCGGGAGGCACCTGCCGGAGGACCCACAGCTCCCACATCCGGCGGATGAGGCTCTCAGCAGGTAGGATGCTTTGYGATGCTTGGGGCAAGACAGCTTCATCCCCATGCAGCCGCTCACCGCTCCGCTTTATCCTCCTCCCTGCAGGGAGCGTGCAAAAGCCCGGCCGAGCCTGGAGAAACCCCCTGGAGCTGGGAGGCGACGGGGACCCCCGGCCTCCAGGATCCCGCCGGCAGCTCAGGGGGGCTCTTGGCAGCAGGGACTTGGT
>NW_020448705.1:0-1370 GCF_003343035.1 Apteryx rowi
AATTGTATTCCACAAGGATATTGTGGGAGACAGTGTCAAACACCTTGCTCAAATCAAATTGAAAGGCATTTTCTGCTCTCCAGCCACAAATAGAGCTATGCGATCCTAGAAGCCAGTCAGGCTGGTGAGGCACAATTTACCCTGGGTAAATCCGTGCTGACTCTTCCCTATCACCTTCTTCTCCCTCATGTGCCCAGAAACGAGTGGACTCACTCCATGACACACTCCTCAACCAGTTGAGGCTGAATGGCCTGTCGTCCCCTGGGTTGCCCTCTGGGCCTTTCTTGAAGATGGATGTAACATTTGCCTTTCTGCAGTTAGTGGGACCTCACCCCACCTCCACGACCTTTCAAGGATGACAGAGCGTGGCCTTGCTATGACAGCAGCCAGCTCTCTCAGTGTCCTTTGGTGCAGCCGTTCCAACCCCACTGACTTGTAGGGGGTGGAGTTCTTGCAAGTCATCCCTCACTCAGCCCTCATGCACTGTTGGTTGCTTTTCTCACCTGGAGCCCTGACTCTAGGCACAACAGCCTGGGAGACCTCGCTGGAGAAGACTGAAGCCAAAAAGGCACTGAGCTCCCACCATTCAGCAAAGGGCCAACATTTTCCTTTCTATTCTTTACCATAGCTGAAGCAGTAGCAGCCCTTCTTCATGCCTTTGATGTCCCCTGCCAGTGTGTACCCTCTGAGAGCTTTGGCTTCCCTAACACCATCCCAACTTTACTGCACAATATATTTGAATTCCTCCWTTGCTGCATATCCCTCCTTCCGCTTTGTCTTTGGTGTCATATTGCCCTGGAGTTGAGCTGTGAGTTCCTGTTTTAGCCTGGTTTCCCCTTCTCATGCTGTTTCCCACTACCAAGAAGAGATCCAAGATCTTTTCAAGCACTCAGAGGCTACTACTGTACTGCCCTTTGCCTCCATTTCACCAGGCTGAAGAAGCCCACGTCCCTCAGCCTTTCCTTCAGGCCCCCAACCCCATCTTGGAAGACTCCTCTGGCCCCCCTCCAGTTGCTCCCCATTCCTCCAGCACTGGGCAGCCCACACTGGGACACACTATTTCAGATGCGGTCACACCAGGGCTGAGTTGAGGAAGATGATAATTCCACTTGTCTGGGTGGCCACACGCTTCCTGAAGCAGCCTCGTATGAAGCTGGCCTCATTTGCAGTGAGCGTGCACCACTGGCTCATATGGCATCCCTCGTAACGTCCAGGCCCTTCTCCTCAGGGTCACTCCTCTGACAGTCAGGTGCCAGCCTGTCCTGATGCATGGGCTGTCCTGTCCCCCGATGCAGGACCTGCCACTGCTCCTTGTACAACACCATGAGGCTTCTGTTGGCCAAATCCCCAAGTTTCTCAGGGCCCCTCTA
>NW_020448705.1:3646-5683 GCF_003343035.1 Apteryx rowi
CTCCACCTTTACCTGGCTTCCTGGTAAAGCATGACCCATTCAAAAAACCCTCTGAGCTCCATCATCCAAACAGCTTTTTATCCACCCGCGTGTCTACCCATCTTAACATGATGCCTTATTGTATTCAAGAATATTCATGGAGACAGTGTTCAACACCTTCCTAAAAGCATCATAAAAAAACATCCAGTACTTTCTGCTGCTCCACAACCACAGGTCTTTTATCACAGAAGGCACTCAGGTTGTGCAGGAATGATTTACCTTCAGTGAATCCATGCTGACTGTTCCCAGGCACACTCTTCATGTGCCCAGAAATATGATCTGAGAGCATTTGCTGCATGACACACTCCTCACCAAAGTGAGGCTGAAGGGCCTGCAGCTCCCCAGGTTGTCCTTGTGGCCTTTCTTGAAGATGGGCACAACACATTCCTTTTTCTGGTCATTGGGACCTCCCCTGATCTACACAACCTTTCAAAAGTTGATAGAGACTGGCCTTGTTACAACGTTGGCCAGCCCTCTCAGTGTCTTCACGTGCAGCCCATCGCATCCCAGAGACTTGAATGGGCTGAGTACTTACAAGCAATCCCTCACTCAACCCTCATCCCCTGCTGGCTGTTTTTCTCTTCTGGAGCCCTGACTCRAGGCACAACAGCTCAGGAGACCTTGCTGGTGAAGACTGAAGCCAAGAAGGCACTGAGTTCCTCAGACCTATCTGCATCTGCTATTACTAGAGCCCCTGCCCCATTCAGCAGTGAGACCAGGTGTTCTTTGCTTATTCATTCTGTGTTAGCAGAGTAGTAGCAGCTCTTCTTCATGCCCTTGACATCTTCCGCAAGTGTCTACCCTCAGGGAGCTTGGGTTTCACCATCCCTACTTTGGTGGACAACAGCATCCTGTTGAACCAAGCCAATCTCCCAAGATGTCTCCCAGTTCTAATGGGTATCGCTATGGACCATCCTTGTGCTTCGTGGCTGCTGTCCTTAAAGACCTGCTGGTTTTCCTAAGCTCCATTGCCCCTCATAGCTGCCTCCAATGGGATCCCCCACCAGTCCCCTGGAGAGGACAAAGTTTCCTCCTCTGAAGGCYGGAGTCTGTACACTACTATTGTCCTTCCTCACTACCCTCACGATCTGGGACTCCACTATTCCATAGTCACTGCAGACAAGGTTTCCACAGATTATCACATCCCTGATCCGTGCTTCCTTGTGTGAGTACCAGATCCAGGTGAGCGTCACCCTTCCTGGCCCATCAAGGAGCTGTGCTTAGAAGCTGTCTCTGACACCCTCCAGGAATCTCCTGGACTTCTTGAACCCTGCCATATGCCCTTCCAATGAATATCAGGGAGATTGAAGTCCCCCCAGAAGAACCAGGCCTCTGACCCACTGACTTCCTCAGGTTGCTTAAAGGAGACTGCATCCACCTCCTCACCCTCATCGGGTGGTCTGTAACCCCCATCACAACGTCACCTTTACTCTGATGCTCATGCACAAGCTCTCACCCAAACCCTTGTCCATCCCATGCAAGAGCTCCATMCATCTGAGCTGTCCCTTCACACCARGGGCATYCCCCCTGCTCATCTTCCCTAACGGTCTTGCCTGCAGAGCTTGTACCCTGCCATCACAGCCCTCCAGTCATGGTAGTGGTCCCACTGCATCTCAGTTATTGCAAACATGGTTCAGTCCTGTGACAGCTTGTGCGTCTCCATCTGCTCCTCTCTGTGCCTCTTAGGCTGCATGCACTTGTGTATATTTGGGCTGCAGAGCATCAGCTGTGGCACAGAGTGCAGACTGGTCATGGTGAAACATGTTACCAAGGGCCAAGGACACTGTGTGTGCAATGGCCCCACTTCAGAGCAGAGCCATGCTGGCCTAGATAGCAGGTGGCAATGTAATGGTGAAAGGAGGTTCCCACTGAGAGAGCAAAGCCTGCGGTGCCCAAGGCCAGGGAGAAACAGAGCTGGGCTGTGGAGAAGTGGCAGGAGAGAAGATTGCTGCCTGAGCTGATTTGCAGCACCTTGGAGCCTGTGACAGAGGTGAAGTG
>NW_020448706.1:0-1741 GCF_003343035.1 Apteryx rowi
GGCTCCAGGCACTGCCTGCTGCTGCTGACATGAGGTCATGGCAAGCAGGCAGCACTGCCCAGAGACAGTTGTGTGCAGGAGCAGCTCCTCTGCAAAGAGCAGCAGGGCTCCAGGTGCTGCCTGCTGATGTTGACATGAGAGGAGACGAGGCAGAGAGAAGAGGTAGGTAGTGTGGAGTGGGAGGACAGAGCAGAGCTTATTTTGAGAGAAGCCTTCACAGCCCTTGACACAGTAAGTCTTTGGCTGCAGGGCAATGCTACTGAGGTTCCTGGAAGGATCTTCTAAACCTATTTCATCCCATGACCGATAGTTTTTTTAAGGATCACTCTCCTTTGCAGAGGAGGGGGAGACGCTTCAGAGCAGGCCTTCCCTACTACACTGTCACAGGGACAGGGCATGCTGCTACTTTCTCCCAAAGACGGCTGCAGGGCTCTGATGCTGGGATATGCACCCAGATCTGCCCAGGGCTGTGATTCAGAGCAGTGTCTGTGCAGCACAGAGGAAAGTGAAAAAAAACGTGCTTGAAAGAGAAGGAGCTTCCCTCCAGGGCTTTCAGTTTCCTAATGTTGGCAGGGAGAAAAAAAGGAAAGAGTTTTCTGGTTTGGCAAGGAACTGAGACTCACTGACCTTCCCTCTCAGAGATAAGTAGGTCTGTGAGAAAGCTCAGCAAACCCTTTCAACCCCACCTCCACCTACAGCAGCACCAGCAGCACCTTTATGGACTTATCAGGGCTAATGTGACCTGCTGCTTAGGACCTGTGAGCACAGAGATAGCCTGGACAGTGCCCTGATCCGGGAGGTTTCTGTAGGGCAGAACTGTGCAGAGAGAGGGTGGGACAGGGTCTGTGAGTACCAACAGGGAAGAGATGTTGGGAGAGAGAAAGCTCCAGGCAGCAGGAACAGCCCCAGGCAGCAGAGGTGGGCAGGGAATGAGAGGGAAGTGCCAAGAGAATCATCATGGGAGGATCGATTTGGGCAAGTCATGGTCAGTGGTCAGTCCCTCTGATGCAGACACCTTCCTCTGAGCAAGCTCCCTGTGTCTCCTCTCCCACCCAGCAGAGCCTCTGCCCTGACAGCCATGGGGTCCAGGGCATGAGCTGCCTTCGCTACAGCCAGCCCTCCGGCAGAGGAGAGGTGCCTGAAGAAGGGACTGAGAGTGACTGCCCTGCGATGTCACTGCCTGCGAGACGGCATGCCTAGCTGGTAACGTGAAGGCTTTCCTGAGTTCCCATCTGTCTCTCTCTTCTTGCCTCCCTTGGCAGAAGGATCTTTTTCTGTTCCTTTTTTCCCCTCCTATCCATGCTGCTTCTGTTCTTGCTCTTGGGCTCTCTAGGGTGGTGGTGGGGGGTTCAGCTGCAGTTCAGACATGGATGCTACAAGTTGTGTAGCAGAGGGGGTCTGCATGGGAATGAGGTTGCCCCAGCCCCCTTCTGACTTGTGGAGCTCCAGGAAATGCAGTCTGGGGGCTGCAAAATGAGCTGACTCTGCCTTAGGTAGAGCCCATCTCCAGTCATAAGAGTCCTTTGACCATTTCCTTATAGTGTCCTGGCAGACTGCGTGCTGCCCTCTAGAAAGGCACTGCTGTCTCATAGCATCTCTGTGATATCTGAGAGACCCATGAGGAAGGTGCAGAGATGCTGAGAGTATGGAGATGGTGGTGGGAGGCTGTATGTGGGCATCTGAAAAGAGCCCTGTGTGTGCTTGGCTAGAAGGGTTTTGTGGAGAGCTCCCTCAGGTGCCC
>NW_020448706.1:3432-5326 GCF_003343035.1 Apteryx rowi
GTGCAGTCCTTGAAGGATGACTCTTCTTCCAAAGCAGCTGTGCCTTATGTCGTGTCCCCAAAGCATTTCCTTGAGACATTCTCACCCACCCTGCATGCTGGTCCTCACCCCAAAAGTCACCCCCCGACAAGGCTCCATGCCCAGCTGGAGGACCGGATGTCCAGCTGTGAGCCCTGGGAGGACGAGCCCTCTGCTGGGTCCTCTGCAGGGCTGGCAGGGAGCATGCAGAGGAGGTCATGCGGCCATCTGCTGGGCCTGTAGACCATCCTCCTCCCATGGGGGCCCTCAAGAAGGGTGCCTCAGTGCAAAGATGCAGCCCAGCTTGTTGCTGCATGAACAGAGATGAGAAGCTGCACCAGGGAACTCCTCCCAGACCCAGCCGCTTGTTCCAGCTATTTCCAGCAGTGGCCATTCCCCACAGTCCTGGTGAGGGGTGATCTTGGAATGTGACCAGCTCTGTCTGCCTTTTGGGCTCAGCACCTGTATGGAGAGAATGGCCACCCTGCCTGGCCTCTCTGCGGTCTCAGACCCTGGCATACAACAGAGGATGCCTTCTGCTAACCCCGAGGGGACAGGGATAGTGCTGGGCAGGGCCTGGGAACTGGTGGGAGGCTGCCAGGCAGGAGGGCCGTGGGGGATGGGGCACCAAAGGCTGTCATGGGGATCATGCCTGCAGGATGCTTCCCCACCCCAGAATGCACCCTGTCAAGCGCGGTGCCTGCACAGTGGGGCCATGGGGACACATGAAGGGCAGCAGGGCTGGGTCAGTGGAGGGATGAGACACAGATGGGAGCCACGACACTCCAGAAGCTCCTCATGGTCATTAAGGGGACTCACTGCTGCAAGCAGGACTGGGGATTTCTCAATGCCTACAGCCACCAGTACCATCTGCCAGGATTCCCAGACCCAGCAGAGATGTTCGGTGCCAAGCACTGCAGATCACAGTGCCCCCTGTCCTGTGTCAACGTCCTCTTTCAGGAACACCCCCGGGTGCATCACTCCCTGCCCAGGTGTGGAGAGGAGCTGCTGGAGGGCTTCTCTTCTCATGCCTGCTGCCCCAGCTCTGCCTTGGCATCGGCCCACAGGCTCTGCCCTCGGTCGTGTTATGTCTCCATACGTTCTCGTCTGAGACCACGTAGGGATCTGCAGCATATAGCTCTGCTTGGAGATGGCCACCACAAACTGCCTGCATGGTTCAGGAGATCCCAGCAAGGCTGTGCTTGGAGGTGAGGCTGTTATTGTCCTCAGTCAAAGTAGATGGGATGGTCTGTGTGGGGGCCAAGTGGAGGAAAGGACAAGAGACAACAAGGAGAAGATGCAGTAAGGGAAATTTCAAAGGAGTTGAAGGAAAAAATAAAGAAATAACCACGGTACTTGAGTAGCACTGGGACAGGGGAGAGGACATCTTTAAAAACTCTCCTGCAGAAAGCACGTAGCAACCTGATCTAACTGTCAAGTTAGCCCAGCTCAGAGGAGATCTTGGTCCTGGAGATCTCTGGTGGTCCCTCCCAACCCAAATGCTCTAGGAGGAAGGGGCTGGAAAGCAGAGTGAGGGGCAGGGGATGCTGTTGTGGGTTTGAGACCTTGCTGGCACTTGCACTGCCTGGTAAAGCCTGTCCTCAGAGTTACACAGTGAGCGAGTTCATCCTCAAAAGGAGTCTCTGCTCCATGGACAACAAGAGTAAAACCAGTGCCGGGAGACTACAGGGAGGTTCTCAGGAACACACCAGGCATTCAGGCCCTTCGACTGCTGAGGTGTCCCCAGACCAGTTCTTTTCATCCTGGGTCTTAAGGGTGAGAAATCTTTAGAGCCAGAGCAGATCRGAGTCCCACCTCCTGGGCTCACAGGTTAGAGGGCATCAGCAGGGCTGTACTGGCTGCAGGGAGGGAATCA
>NW_020448707.1:0-5539 GCF_003343035.1 Apteryx rowi
GTACAGAGTCTCCCACCACTCTTCAGCGTAACTCAGCAGAATACCTAATGCCATAATGAGGAGGACAGCAGAACCTCAGCCTTGCCTTTGTCATGGGAAATGCATATTGGTGTTAAGAGGTCCCTGGCTTCGGAAAGAATTGGGTTTGGGACTCCCAAGCTTTTGAAATTACCATTTGCATCTCTAAGCACCGTTGGGAGTGCCTTGGAAGATCTCCTCTAGACTAACAGCCTTTAGAGTAAGCGGTGACACACCTCAATCCCCCCAAAAGCTTCTTCTGGAGGGGGAGAGAAAAAGCTTGGTGTGCATGGGATGGTAAGACGCCTATAAAACTGCCTGCATCCCTACCCTTGAATTCAGTAGTGCATTCTGTCCTTCGGGCTCCTTTAAGTCCCTTTTCCCCAGCAGAACGGAGCAGGGGGTCGCACGGAAAATCTTGTTCCAGTCCCAGAGACGACCTTTCTTCCCGCGTCCTGCACGCGGTGCAACACACCCTGTCAAAACCTCACTCGGCACAGACGCAGCTGTCCTCTGGGCTACTACTGGGATTCATCCACAGAGTGGGAGGAATGATGCCCAACTGTCCCAGGTCAACTGGGCCCCTGATAAAATTATTTTACCCCTGAGGAGCTCCTGCTTGCCCCTTCAGGTCCAAGCATGCTGCGTCATCTGCCTTCAGCTCTTTCCTACACCAGCGCCAAGGCTATAGCTCAGAAAAAGTGTCTCAGAGAAAGCTGTCCAGCAGCTGAATCATCGGACGCTGAGGGTGCCTACCAACCAAAGGACTTGGTGCCTGCTCCGCACAGGTGCTTTATAGGCTCTTATTGTGCTGTGGTGGARCTGGGGCCCTTGGACACTTGCAAATCCTTCAGAGTTCTCAGGCATGCTGGTCCAAGCCGCCTCTTTGAAAGCACGTAAGAAGTTCAACAGCAGCCTGTTGTGACATTCTCAGTCAGCCTCAGTGAGGTTAGGACTCACAACAGTGTGCCTCAAACTTGAGCACTCTCCCCAGTTCAGATCTGCCAAGGCTGATGACCAATCACACTTTTTCCCAGCTGTGCCACACTACTCACCCGGTCTCACAGTTAAAACCGTTCCCCGGCCAAACGTCAGCTTGCCCCCACCAACACTCACACAGTGATCTAGGAGCCAGCAAAAACTAGCAGCACTTCCCCCCGGTTCCAGTAACTTGCTGGGCCCTTGCAAAGGGGCCAGCGTGTTGGCCCTCCCTGGAACACGAAGGGTCAGAACTTCTCACGTATTTATCCGGAGGGAYGGACAGAACCAGTGTCTGTAGCAAGCCCTGCCGGAGCAGCACCAAGAATACCCAGGGGAACTACACTGTTTCCAAAGAASCCAAGTGCTTTTGGACCTTTGGAAAAAGAGGTTTCAAACATTTAAACACCGAAAACATCAGCGGTGTTTAGAGAGGGGGAAAAAAAATACATTGCAGATGCACARCTGTTTCATCTAAACGCAGGGAGCTTATTAGGTGCTTTACAGAAAGTAGGTATCGAAGCATCTTTGAAACATTAGAGCTGTAGGCACCTAACTCTCACAGGCACGTTTTGAGACTGCTGTTCCGCAGCCTCACTGCAGCCTCCTGAACAACTCTGGCTAGGACTGAACCAGGCTTCCAAAGGTATCTGACGTGTCCTTATCTACCGCACCCATGCCCACCTAGAGTGAAGGGAGTGAGAATCATGTGAAGCGAGTGAAGGGAGTGAGTGATGGGAGAGAGAATCGGTCATTTCAGGTAGCTTAGGTGCCCTAACGTACCTCACAGGAGGGCAAAGCAGTGGGGCACGCTGCTAAATCAAGTCCCAGGGGCCTCTGGAGAACTTCACAGTTCAGTTCCCAAGCTTCTTCCCCACAAGACAATAAGGAAGAAGAGAAAAATGAAGCAATTCCACTTTCCAGGGCAGTCGCTTACTTACCGGCTCTGACTGAAAGCACGGTCCCCTTTCCAAAAGTCACTCTGTCTACACCATACACACGCTGACACAGCTCATTACAAAAACGCCTCTGTCCGCCCCGCGTGCGATCTCGCAGAAGACGTGCCTGGATTCAAGGCGCTGCACAGCTGTCTGACAGCAGGCTCAAATACAGTGCTGCCRCTGGGAACAAAGGAAAATCTCTTTCCCGGTTCACTTGCCTTTCATAATTTTCAGGGCAAATGAGGAACGAATCTCACCCGCGGCAACAGTGGCACGGAACTGAGAAGCCCGTGCAAGCGAAAGGCCTGCTTAAGCGCACCAGGTCCACGGGAAATGTAACAAGTTTGGGTATCTACGGGCTTCAGAGGCGGCTTTCCAATGACCCGTCCCTAGCAGATGTAGGCATGTCCGGACGGTAGCTTTTAACCTGGTCGGTAAAAGCTGTGGAAAAGGCATTTGGTCATAAAGCACGCAAGATTTTAAAAGGGGGAGGGGGGAAACCCCCAAGGTAAAGCAGACTCCTGGTAACCTCTTTTGCTGTGAAATGCTAGTGGTGACTTAATGCTAGTACTCACGGGGTGTTACAGTTAATGATGCTTCTTCCCCGAATGTCATCTTCCCACTTGCCGTATTGGACCTGCCAGTGTTTTATCCTCCCTCAGCAGCCCCGGACTCAGTTCAGGGCCTTCCACCCATCTAAAGCTGTCCGCATCCACAAAGTAACCACCCCCCATTTATGGCCAGAGCTCCTAAGGAAGCCAGTAAAACGGGGGTAGATGCACATGGATGGCACATAGGGATCGGCCTCACTGCAACTGGGGCAAAAGGGACAGTTCCGCAACATACCCAGCTGAACGGACAGCTTTGTCGCCATCCCGAACTGCAGTTTTCGGGCCGTACCACTCTTGGCACTGTGCTGCGGAGCTCAACAGTAAACCGCTGCTTCTGCTCCCCAGAATGTCCCTTGAAATTCTCGGAGGCCTGGAAAACCGAGCCAGGGATAACAAGGTCTCCCCTCCCTCACCTGCTGCAGCCTGCAGCACAGTCCAAGCTGGCCATGGGATTTAGCCCGGGGCTAAAACGCGGGTGTTTAGCGAGGAAGAAAATGACAGGAGTCAGAAACTGAAAAGGCTGGCGCGGAGACAGAAGAGACACTGCCCCCATACTCACTGGGTCTGATAATTAGCACAGTTCCTCTCCCAAAGGTGAATTGTCTGTTGCCGTACACACAGCGTTTCAAATAGTGTCAGAAAGCTCCTGTTCTGCCAGCCGCTCCTCAGATTTCTCTGTTTGGTCTTAAACTGGCTAAAGCGGAAAGGCAGCAAAAGGACTGAGGATAAGATGGAGAAGCAGGAGAGGCAAACATACTTGGATGGATGTGTAACCGTGTCCCTGGCCCAAACTGGGGTTTTGCCACGTTGCTGTTCACACAGTGGTACACGGCCTAACAAGAAACCACCCAGGATCAGCCCGCTCTTGAATCCCCTCCTTATTCATTTTGCAAGGAGTGAGATGAACTCCTTAGGCAGGAGGTGGGATTTGCATCAGAGACTRCAACACAGAGAGGACGGCCAGGTGAAATTCAGAGATGAACTTCTCCAGCTCCTTTGAGAAAACCAGTCGCTCACTGGCACAGGGATTTTTCAAACACACTGGCAGAACGGCTGGGTCTTGTGTTGCTCTGAGAAACCAAAAAGAGCATTCTTTCCATCACTTTCCCGGCTTAACAACAAAACAAGGCTTTCACTGAGAGCACGAGGGTTTGTTTTGTTTTGCTTTTCTTGCTTGTGCTTGTTTCCCTTCCTGCTCCCGCAGCACAGGTATTGGGAAATAATATTCGGATGGTATTGCAGCATGCAAACATTGACCCACTTACTTGGCCAGACGGTCACTTTAGTCCCTGAGCCAAAGGTGAATTTGCGGATGTTCTCACAACAGCAGAGCACCTTACACAAACCTAGCTCCCAGCTGGCAACACTGTCCCTGGTCTGGCTTTACTGGACRTCTCCTCGCTYACACCCTGGGCAAGTGGCRTCCACAGGTTCAAAGGGAAACCTGCTGCCTTTCTGCCAATTGCATTTGCGGTGGGTAACTTCGCTTGCTTGGCTTTATGGAGAGGCCTTCCACTTCTGACTATCAGTTCACCCGCAATTCCATCTTCCATGCACACAACCAGGCCTAAGACTTCCTCCTATTCCTTTCAGTGTCCACACCTTATCCAGGCTGGAAACAATTAGCACTATGTCCCACAATTTTTCTGTCTCTGGCTTTGTTCGGGGGAAAAAAATAATAATCACAATAATGCGCACAACTGTTGAGCTAGCCCATCAAGAGACATTTAAACCAAAGCATACTCCGAGCCTTGCCCAAACTACACAAAAATCGCAGCGTACGAACCAGAGCTGAACCCAGGCTACGAACCCCCACCCTGGCCTTCCACGGCCCCACTCAGGCATTGGACAGTTGGCGATCGATCTCTCCGTCCGTCCTAAACCACACCTCTATTGCTGCTCACGACTGATCCGTCTGCCTGTCTTAAACTACCTCTGTGTGGTGTTCTTAGCACATTTCTCTAACAGCAAAAGTGCTGCACCTAGCCACGTTTCTACCCATGACAGCGTGTTTCAGCTCCGGTCGCTCATTTGTTGGGGGGGTTGGGCACAAGTTCATTGTCTCAAAACTTCTCTGCTGGCTTACCTCGTCTGCACTAAGTGACTTGGCTCGTATGTTCTCCTTGTCCTCTGTAAGGTGATCCTATATATGACAATTAAGTCTACATAGAGTTCCAGTGGACACTTAAGGTCTTTTGAAAAAGGAGACACATGAAAGCTGAACACTCACTTGGTTTGACAGACAGTCTGGTCCCTGAGCCAAAGGTAAGCTTGCTGTAGCCGGAGCTGTAATCACACAGCATTTCCTTCCATAGCAAAAAGTCTAGCAAGCCACTTCAGAAGCACCCTCTTTCCCCAAGGCTTTGCCCACTGCGGCCGAGGACATGAGGGGCACCAGAAAAGTGACGTGGGGTAGGAGAATCCGAGAATGCCAGGGCTGGGAGTGGAAGTTAACAGCCTAGCTATGTGAGACGAGGCCGGTGCTGGGGGCCAGAACCGATGGGCAACCACCAAACTTCCCCTGCGGTTCCTCCAGTCCAGTCCACCCCACCGGTTGCAGTTAGAATGGCAGATCTCCCCCAAGATGGGAGAAAACCGGCTTGACAGAGCACATTCCCTGGAGGTCAAGGACAGCTTTAAAAGCGCTAGGCTTGCCTGCCGCATTTAGAGAGCACTTACTGGGCATCACAAGGAGCCTTGTCCCGCTCCCAAAGGTGAATTTGTAGGCACCATCGTTCACACAGTGCTTCCTACTGCAACAAAAACCCAAGTGGGAAGCACTGGCCTCGGAGAGCCTCCCCACGYCCCTGGAACAGGACTAGTTGCACAGGAGGTGCTCAGGGGCAGGAATTCCCTTGGGCTAATCCAGGAAAGCATGACTTGCCTCTGCTTGGACTTTGTGGAGACCCCAGTCCCTAAAATTTAGGAGCAGACATGCAGTCAGTTTTTGCTACCCAGGCAAACTGACAACAAGGAAGGGCTGCTTTGGAC
>NW_020448708.1:0-29846 GCF_003343035.1 Apteryx rowi
GGCAGCAGTGCTCCGCCCGTTACAACCTTCCCATGTTCCGCCCCGCAGTGCCTCCCTGCTCATCCTTTTTCCTCCACACACCTCAGATGGATATCTCACTACTGGACTCTATAATCTATCTACTGGACTAATTAACACTCATAAAAAGTTGAAACGCTCACAGAGGAGTAGGCGAAAGCTACCCTCACTCACGTCACTAGCTGGGCAGTTCAGCTTCCCACACCTGGGAGATGGGAGACACAGATTCAAGTCCCAGATTTAAACACAGCAGGGAAATACAAAATTCTGGCCAATGGACAACTAGTTATTCAAGGGCCCTTATCAGTTTGATACAAAAGTCTGCCCAGGCCCTATAAAACATACATTAAAATTACATTAAAGTGCGTACATTTGAGCAAAAAGTTGGATTCTACTTCCATTCCAATGGATTGGATTCTGTTTCACAAAAAAACACATTTAGGCTGAGGAAAAAAAAGCCAGAAATAGCTCTATTGCTATTTTTTCTACTCATCTCTGAGTATAACAAAAAGCGTAACTAGAGCTGGGCTCAAATTTATACAAAGAGACAATAGACTCTTTATCTTTTGACACACACTTGTATTCTTGTCCATTCCTTAGATACAACACAACAGAGAGATATTTAATTGAATGGGAATATTTTCATATGAGAAAATAATTCCATTTATAAAATAAATATATATGATGAGTGAAGCATTATGTAATTAGGACAAAATGCATGAATTTTGCTTTTTGTTATCTTGCTAACCTAAATATTTCAAACAAATATCATACAATTATACAGAGTATATACAATTTACAGGCATACCTCGTTTTATTGCACTTCACTTTACTGCACTTCGCAGATACTGTGTTTTTTTACAAATTGAAGGTTTGTGGCAACCCTGCGTCGAGCAAGTCTATCGGCACCATTTTTCCAACAGCATGTGCTCACTTCGTGTCTCYGTATCACATTTTGGTAATTCTCGCAATATTTCAAACTTTTTCATTATTATTATATCTGTTATGGTGATCTGTGATCAGTGATCTTTGATGTTACTATTGAAATTGTTTTGGGGCGCCACAAACCGCGCCCATATAAGACGGCGAACTTAATTGATAAATGTTATGTGTGTCCTGACCACCCCACTGACCGGCTGTTCCCTGTCTCTCTCCCTCTCCTCGGGCCTCCCTGTTCCCTGAGACACAACAATATTGAAATTAGGCCAGTTAATAACCCTACAATGGCCTCTAAGTGTTCAAGTGAAAGGAAGAGTTGCACATCTCCCACTTTAAATCAAAAGCTAGAAATGATTAAGCTTAGTGAGGAAGGCATGTCAAAAGCAGAGACAAGCCACAAGCGAGGACTTTCGCACCAAACGGTTAGCCAAGTTGTGAATGCAAAGGAAAAGGTCTTGAAGGAAACTGAAGTGCTACTCCAGTGAATACATGAATGATAAGAAAGCGAAATAGCCTCATGGTTGATAGGGAGAAAGTGTTAGTGGTCTGGAGAGAAGATCAAACCAGCCACAACATTCCCTTAAGCCAAAGCCTAATCCAGAGCAAGGCCCGAACTCTCTTCAATTCTACGAAGGCTGAGAGAGGTGAGGAAACTGCAGAAGAAAAGTTTGAAGCTAGCAGAGGTTGGTTCATGAGGTTTAAGGAAAGATGCTGTCTCCCTAACATAAAAGTGCAAGGTGAAGCAGCAAGTGCTGATGTAGAAGCTGCAGCAAATTATCCAGAAGATCTAGCTAAGAGAATTGATGAAGGTGGCTACCCTAAGCCACAGATTTTCAATGTAGATGAAACAGCCTTATATTGGAAGAAGATGCCATCTTGGACTTTCATAGCTAGAGAGGAGAAGTCAATGCCTGGCTTCAAAGGACAGGCTGACAGCAAGAGAACTAGAATTAGAAGTGGAGCTTGAAGATGTGACTGAAATGCTACAATCTCATGATAAAACTTTAACATGTGAGGAGTTGCTTACGGATGAGCAAAGAAAGTGGTTTCTTGAGATGGCATTTACTCCTGGTGAAGATGCTGTGAACGTTGTTGAAATGACAACAAAGGATTTAGAATATTACATAAACTTAGTCGATAAAGCAGCAGCAGAGTTTGAGAGGACTGACTCCAATTTTGAAAGAAGTTCTATTGTGGGTAAAATGCTATCAAACAGCATCACATGCTACAGAGAAATCCTTCATGAAAGAAAGAGTCAATCGATGCGGCAAACTTCACTGCTGTTTTATTTTAAGAAATTGCCACAGCCGCCATAGCCTTCAGCAAACACCACCCTGATCAGTCAGCAGCCATCAACATCGAGGCAAGACCCTCCATCAGAAAATGATTACGACTCACTGAAAGCTCAGGTGATGGTTAGCATTTTTTAGTATAAAGTACTTTTTAATTAAGGTATGTACATTGTTTTTTAGACATAATGCTATTGCACACTAAATAGACCACAGTGTAGTGTAAACAACTTTTATATGCACTGGGAAAACAAAAAATTCGTGTGACTCGCTTTATCGTGATATTCGCTTTATTGCGGTAGTCTGGAACTGAACTCACAGTATTTCCGAGGTATGCCTGTATATAATTAATATAAAATCATATATTTAAAATAATATATTAATATTTACACTTCTAGTAGATTTCCAGTTTTTTTCCAATTAGCTTCATTAATTACTTGCAAAGATACCAGTGGTTTTGTCTTGACATCTACTAGGCTAGAGAAAGGAGCATGACAGTATTTGAATTGTCTATGTTCAGCACACAACAATTATAGTACCATACCATGTCAACAGAAAGGAAAAGGTCTGTATTTTATGATAGATCTTTGAAAAGCAAACGCAGTGAACATTTAACTATGGTGATTTCCCTGCTGAGGTAATTTAAAGAGCCTCATTCACATGCAAAAATGAAACAGTGAGTTTTGTAACGATAAATGTATTTCTTCCACCATCACCCCCCMCACACACTTTTTTCATGAAATCTATATCAATATTTTGCAGCACAAGAATATTAAAACAACATCAATGTTTTGAACTTGTGTGTAATAAAAAAGCAGTTGGTCACAAAGACATACGTGAGCATCCTTTGAACTGTTTACACTCAGGTGTCCTTTTGGGACTGATACTTCTTGAATGATGACAAATAAATGAAACAGGAAGCTGCTTTAAATGAGTATTGGAAGTTGTCTCAAAACTTTTGCTAATTGGCTTGCTAAATAAAGTACAGCTTTCCCACAGCACCGTTTAGCACACTAGTAAATACTGTCTGTGCCTTCTTGTGTGTATGTGTGCATGTAGACATCTATATACCTTGTTCATAGAACAAAAATTCCAATAACAACAAATGCAAACACAGCTTAGTACCATTTATTCCATTTTGCCCTTTGCTCAAGGTGCAGGGGCACTTGGAATACTAACACATTTAAAAATACCCTGAAACCCATCACATTTCCATTCTTATCAAGCCAATTTTCTAAAGGAAAGAGAAATAATAGAAAGAAATCCTTGCAGTGGCCAGCAAAATTCTATAGATCTTGCCTATTTTAGATCAATGTGCAATGATTCGATCATTTTGACCTCTTCAGTGAGGACATCTCCTTGTGATATGAAAGTTAAATTATGTTGATATTCTTCGGTTTATAAAGAAATAACATCTAACACGCAACAAATTAAAGTCCTAAAATGAATTTTGAAAAAGAACTAATGAAATAGTGCTACCAATCTGAGCATGGAGATACAAGATCAAAATAATGCAATGTCAATACAAAACTATTTACATCAAAAGAATCTCCCTACTTATATCAGCAGCAAAATTAGCCCCTGCTACAATGTTACAGTTACAACTAATATCAATCATTATCTTGTTAATTCTAGGACATACAGGTAAGAGGTGCTACCACTTAACATCTTAACCAATCTTAACCAACTTAACAAAGAAACTTTATTTTTCCTAGCTATTCTGTTTGCTTCAAAGTCAGTARGTTTCAACAACCATTTGCTATAGCTTTCACATCAAGGAATCTCTTCAAAGCCACTGATGTGTAAATGCCTTGGAAGAGATACAAAATCCTTAACCAAGTAAAACTAGAGATATGAGCACTGAGCACAGCAGCAGAACAAGAATTAGAATAGTACTGGGACATCTGAATCAGTGTGGAGTCTAGGAAGATCATACTAGTGGTCTCAGCTTCTTCATGTGTAATAAGAAATTCCCTCTCCCATTTACTTCAAATTGTGACAGTATTAATTACATGATTAAGGGTGATCTGTGAATTTTCTTGTACATATAAAGTTCTAAGCATCTTTAAACAGGAAATTGGGAGGTTTCACTTCTTTAACATTTGAATTTTTGCTTTTGTGAATTCATACCTAAAAAATAGTTTTAAGTTTTAGATTTGAATGAACTCAAACCCAGACACTTCCAATATACCATTTTAACATAACTTTATTTATATCTAGAAAAGCCCCAAATTAAACCCAGCTTCTTAAAGACACTCCAGTTAGATTATGATTTATTCAGGATCTATCCTTTTAGTTTTGATCAGATTCAAAAACAGAGAGACTTCTTTTCAGTTGTGGCTTAGGTACAGTCCAAAGCCAAAATTACCAAATTACCAGAATTACCAGAAGAAAAATTTATTACCTTCAAGTAACAGCAAAGTAAACTCAAAATTCAGCTCTAGTTTGGCCTCATAACTGAATTCTAAACTTATTCACATCCAAATACAATTATGTTGATTGTAAATACACAGACTAGATATATTTGTCTCTATTTTCCCCCTTACTGTCTCTCTCTCAAAAAAAAAAGTCTGTTTAATGGAAACATAGACAGTAAATACAAGCATTACAAGAAAAGGTCCAGGTAGCGAGGAGATGCACAACAAACTGAACGCTAAGGTTTTCATTAGGAACAAAGACAATGCAAAATAATTTTGGGAAATTTCATCATTCTTCGAGAAGTCTACAGGTTATAACAGTCTGAGTCTCAGAGGGATGAAGTTCTCCATACTACATGCAAAAAAAAAAGTAGACTAGTAATTTGAAGAGTAGGAAATGGGGAATCCRTCTTCCACAGAATTCACTGGTTCTGGAAAGCAGTACTGTGCTTTAACATTTCTGCAACCTTCACACTGGACACAGAGCCAATAAATCACTTTCTCTACATTCTTTCATTGTAATTGTCAAATAACAAATTTTGGATAATATAACTTTTGGGTGACTTAAAAATCTATGCATCTGTAATACTTGTTGCATTAACATAATAATTGCTATGCAGTGTATTAGATGTGACTCATTTTAATGCTATATTGATATGCTTGACCTCATAATAAATATTATGGTCCTTGGTCTTTAAATGTTGAACAGTGGTGCTTGGGTCAATGGCATATTAATAGCAGTCAACTACTTTCATGAATTGTTAACTAATTAGTTTTGTTGTTTTGCACATTGCGCCAGTAATCAAAGATTTACAATAATTTTTTTTAACGAAAGGGAAGAATAACATGTAGTTTGTCGAGCCATAGCAAGCAGCAGAAAGAATTAACCCATATTATTTGAATTGCATGAATGCTAATAGAAGCATTCTTAAATATTACTTACTACTTGATTTAACATACTGGTTTGATTTGAGTTATATCCCAAAAGAGATATTTTGGCTAAGGTACAATGGTAAGAATGTTTTGTAGTATGGTAGGAAAGCTGTAGAGCTGACAAAAAATAAGCAAGGTTTAAGCTCTTTTCTCTTTAGGCCTCTTGAATTGGAACAAAGTTCTCTACAATAGTTAGCCTTCTGTGCATATATTGCAATTCCTCCAAAATGTACATTACTGTAAAATAAAATCGTATTTACAAGTATGTAGTCTGAAGTGTAGTAGTGCTTGTTGACACTGAAGATTATATGATATATAGTTATGATTATTAAATAAAGAGCAAAAAATTAGAGACTGTGCTTCTGTCTAAACAGGGCCTCATTCTCTACTTTATTGTAACATATAAAGTCATGTAACTCTCTGAGTTCATTGAAGTTTTGCTGGACTGAAACTGTTATTACAGAATGAAGAATCAGAACCACTAATGTCATTGTACTTCTTAAATGAACAGGTTAACAAAGAAAATTACTTATGATTTAAATACTCAGAACTTTTTATTTAGTCATCTTAAGGAGACAATGCTAAGAATGTGTTGAGGTTCCCTATTTGTGAGTCAGGAAGCATCGAAATTAAGCTTTTAAGTAATGCTTTTTTCCTCAAAGATATAAYTATTAAAATGTTTAATCAAAAGTCACAGTTACTTTTACACTGTTTAGATGCAATTCAGAAGACAAGACAGTTAATTAGTGATGACTTAGCTTCAAATTTAGGCGGCCTAACTACATGCCTGAAAATTTTCATTGTCAGTATTTGTTGTTATATTTATCATATAGAACATCACAAAAAAATTGTGCTACTTTCACATTTCAGTGGAATGTACTCATTTGCCTCATACCGTTACCACAAGAAACACTAGATCTTTTAAAAGCTTCCACGAACACTTAGTATTTCAACATAGTAAGCAGACATCAGCAGAGCTATTTAACAGTGCTTAACATTTACAGAATTAGAATTTAACAGTATTAAAAGTATGATTATAATATGGTGTTGTATGAAACGATACAAACATAAAGATTTTATCAAAGGGTGCCCATGCAATTTGTATTTTAAATTCCTTTCTTATTCAATAACTTTTCAATTTAAAAAATACATGTAGTAGTTTTAATTAAATATATATTTTTAGAAATATGAAAAAGTAGCTAGTAGGATGTGCACAATATGAAACTATTTGGTTAAACAGCTTCAGAATGCCCTATCTCATTCTTCCTCAGTCTTGCTTAAGTGTAATCTTCCTGTGATGAAAAATTATAATTAAAAGATCCACAGATACTGTTGAAGCAGGAATCACTTCCTTTTAATCTTTCAGGACTACAATTTCTCAAGGGTTTCTCAAGATCCTCAATCTACTCACCATTCATTTTTACTACACAACTAAGTACCACCATAGCATAGAATAAAAACATAATTAGGTGTGCATACGCTGCACAGTTAACAGAATAACAACTCCAGAGAAATTACATGAATAACTTTATAATTTTTTGGCACAGCTTTCAGTCAAAAAACTCAGTGGATAATATACAACTAAATAAGTTCATAGGAAGATTTTGATGTTAAAGAAATGGTTCAGGACCAGCTTTGAACAATGTTCACTTTTCTCAGAAATAGGGCCATATCCTTATGAAAGCTTAGCTTTCTACAGGAACTGTTTTGAAAACAATGTTAGGTCTGTGGGATACACTTATCTAGCAAGAGTCAAACTAAATTTGAGTCATTTTTCTAATAATGCAAACTCATTGAATATTTTCTTATGAGATTTCCAGCAAAACAGTTCACTTTGACAGACATTTTTGGCCAGCTGTAAGTTTAAGAACATTTAAAGTAACACAAGTCTTGTGAAAATTCTTTTGAAAATTAACTACAGTGGTCACTGCTATCTCATAAGAATTTATTACTCTAACTAAAATACAACAAATATTTTACAGTTGTTGAATTATGCTTCTACTCAGATTATATATATACTTAATGATTTTTAGAATAAAGATACAGGAAAAAAGGGATGTAAAATGAAAATTTATATACTACCTATGACTACTATAAGGTTTTTCAGAAACAAATCTGGAAGTATCTTCCTGTATCCTGATATTTTTTAAGCCAGGAAACAAGACATATCAGACAGAGGAAGGAAAGAAAATCTATTCCACTAGTAATGCACTATCCAATCACAGCACATCTGCCTTTTTTCTCTGATGATAAGGATGCACAGATGTTTTTTAATATCCATAAAACAATATGCTAACTACAAAAACAAAGGACACATACAATATAGTGCCCATAATTCTATTAATCTAAGATAAAAACAAAGATGAAAATGGAATGAATCAATTTCTTCAAACTTCTTTCTACTTATAAATCAGAGTACTAAAGAGAAATAAATACATACGTATCCTAGTGATCTAACACCCATCCCAACCTAGCTCCATCTTGTGTCACTGCCTAAGTCATGCAAATTACACCAGAACTGCCAGTTGACTAAGATTAATGATACTGCGCCAGCTTCTTTGTTTCTCTCTGCGGCCGTTTAGTGTGAAATACTATCCAAAAACATTATCTATCCTCTATTAATCCCACAAATTTGTTCACACCATGCACATTGTTTAGGGCAATTTACAACAGGAACATACTGAGCACAATTGCATTTAATTACTTGGGTTCTAATTACATTCATTAAAGGCTAATAAAATAAATGAAACAGCTTTAAAAGCTTCTGCAAAACACATGGGTCTTGTCTCCCTCATGAAGCATACTGTAGAGGTTTGATGTGAAACATAGATTTCAGCATATATGTCTGTCTATTATATCTCTGTAACATACATAAAGACATTGAATGTGTATATATATATATATATATATATATATATATATAAAAACCATATGCATGTCAATTCTGAATGATCCTGAATACTGCTGATATTTACTTATATTACTAGTCATGAAGATGCCAGGCACCCCAAACTACTTTTTAATGTGGTATGTTGAGATGGAGGAATATCAGTTTTAAAATTCCAACCCAGTTCCTCTAACTGTTTCCACCTGCACTACAGAGTTATTTTCTCTTTTTCTCTCCTCTCTATCTGCATTGTAAAAGATATAAACTGACATCAGAAAGGAGAGAAAGACAGCAAGAAAGGGAAGAAGAAAAGAACAGGGAAAACCACATTACTTTATCTGGTATATTTTCTTAAAAATATTTTATTAAGGCTCATTTCTGACATTCATCTGACTTTTTCCTTAGTAGCTATTTATATGAAAAAACACATTCTGAAGCTGAACACTAGGCAGTCTAAATAAATCCCCCATGGCGGTTAAAGATGCAGCTTGTTAATAACACAATTTCTTAATTCTTATGTGCCTATTCTATTTACATTGTGCTTAGAAGGCAGTTTATAGCAAAAGATGGAATCTGGAACATTATATTGACAACTGTGCCAGACAGAATTCAGTGCTGGATATTTAGAAAAAAGTGTTTATGGTGAGCTCCTCTTGTTATAACTATTCATTGTCCTTGGATTTACAAGAAGATGGATCTCAGTAATCAGTGAGAGAAAGAAAGTTCTAGTTAATTATCCTACAAACCTTATACTATGTACATGTGTGATCTTAGCAGAAGATACAATTCAGCACACTTTGAAACTCTTAAGTATTCTGCATCACAAATATAATGAATATCAAGCATGTTTGCCAACAGTCAGGAAGTATATAAACTTAGACTTAAATTTTGTTGTGTAAAAATGTGAATGCCAAGTTATACGAAAAAAATTAGTCTTAAGGAATGACTTCCAAGGACTGCTGAGTTTGTGGTTCTCTATGTTATATGTGAGCTCCTCATAGTTAATCCCAGTTAATCAAGTTAATTTGTAGAAATTTAATTAATGTTTTTAAGCTCCGTGAAGCACTCAAGTATTTGGTGCAGATTCTATGAAGTAAAGCTGGTCCAGGCAACTTATCTGCCCTCATAATTTACTAAACGCTCTCTGGTCAATGATTTGTTAATTTTAAAAGATTTGTTTGTTTTAACAACAAATTCTGTTTTTTAGTTCACTAATGACAAATTAATTATATTTTACCTCAAAATAACATATAAAACATTTTTTTCTGTTTGGGATATGTTTTCCAAGCAGCTTGCTTCGGTTCAGCAATTCAGGCACTTTAACTGAGAGTAATAAAATAACTACAGCTATGTGTACCATTTTAGAAATTTAACCTTAAAATTGTACAACTTTGCCACGTATGCTTCTCAAAACTGTTTCTTATTATGAACACAGGATCAATTTCTTTTGCAAACTATTAAAACAGCAGACATTAAAAAAAATCGTATGAATCCCTCATTCGGATATATAAACCCCTCATTCGTGAATCAACATTTGCTTTGGAGAAGGGAGGAGGGGCACCCATCCTGCACAACAAAGCAGCAGCAGCAGCTCAATACAGCTGCCATCTGGCTTCCTCCTGCAGTTCACTTCCCATAGCAAACAAGATCCATAGTTTAAGGAGTGTTGTGGAAGGGAGAGGGGCTGTGGTTTTAACCTTACAGCTTTATGGTGGGGMATTTTTCCACTCTATAAAAACCCCTCTTAATATAGGAGAATGGAAGGCTCAGGAAATTGTTAGCAGGRTAGAAAGCCTTTCACTTCTGGTTCAGATCCGCATCAAGCCAGTAGTGACCAAATATAACTACCACCTAAAGGATTTTTTAATGAAATGAGTTAGCTGATCTCAGTACAATACGTAGTGAGCAAGCATCCATATCACTAAAAGCAACACCAAATAAGATAAACCCTTTCCTCCTCACTGTGCAGAAATTGCTTCTCACCAGTAGCAGCTGAAAACAGTTCAAGCATTAAAACATAAACCAAACTACTTTAACTATGAGAGAAGAAAGGGTGCTAGAAGCATGACATAGACAGTGAGGGGTCTACTGTGGGGTATGCAGTTTCTGCTTGAGTTCATCAAAGTACAAATTTGTCAACTTTCAGGTTATGTTCTAATGCCTATTGTCTTTAGCTTTCTTTGGGTAGTAGTGATGGAAACTTGAGCAGATAATTATTTAACAGTTCAATTTTGCATTTATACTGGAGCAGTTAGAAGCTCAAACTGATGGACATGAATTATCCATTTTTCTGGTAAGTTTTGTAATAGTATGTATTCACCATTTTGCTACATTTACAAAATATCAATAAAATCCAAAGACTGAGCTTATATACTCTGATATATRTACTCTTATATACTCAAAAATGGGTAGAACATAAATATATATTAAAGCAATGATAAAGTTGCTGTTTTAAGCAGTAGTATAAAACCTAGATGTTTACTTGTGGCATACAGTAAGGATCCAATTCCTTTCTCATCATATCATTAATATCAATGGGAGCCCTAAAAGGTTTCATTGAAATTGATGGAGTTTTCCATTCCTTTAGTGGAATGTGACTTTATACACATTAATGATGAGGTATTAAAAATAGTCATTAATAAATAGCAGTTCACTGCATAATGATGTAAAAGACAATTTCTTTCCATATCTAAAAGGCAGAATCAAGTTTATAGCCAAAGGAAAATAAATTTAAAATCGAGCATTCATGTTGTTGAGAAGGTCAAATGCTGTTTTAATATTGTACAACTGAATGGATAGTATCCATTAAGACCAATCAGTGAAAAGCACCAACAAAATGAATAAATACAACCCAAAAGCTAATGACCTCAGTCCCTAGCAGCCCCTTGACCCTTATTACTACAGCTGCTGGTGTAGGGAAGGATTAAAGGGGGCTAGAAATCATTGGGTTATCAAACAAGGGCTCAGAAATTTGACCTTGGTTACTTACAACATATATCCCCTACTGAAAATGAGTATATGAGGAGAATTAGAAACAGAGCTAGTAAAGGTCAGCTTGAGTGCAGATAAGGTAAGAAAAAGGAGGCTTGAAAGGCAAAAAAAGATTCTATTTCTCCACAGAGTATTTTGTTGTAACCGAGATGGTCTAAGAACAGAAGCAGGATTAGGGCTGTTGGCATTGTTGGAAATACTAGATAAATTTTTGAGCACACAAACCTTTCATCAGGTCTTAAACAGAAGTAGCAGCTTTCTAAGCTAAGTAAAAGAACAACTAGTCATTGTTAGATATGTACCACCAAGTCCATTCTGTAACTAAGACATATGGATAACATCCTCATCATCAAGACCAGAAAGCTGGACTTCCTCACTAATTCCAAACACATATTCAATAATCATGACTCTTCTGTCAAACTGCCTCTGAAATACTCCCATACCAGCATCACTTTCCTAGATAACAAGGTCAACATCAAAGATGGTAACCTACGAACTAAAATGCATAGAAACCACACACTAACACACCTACCTCTATAAACCTACAGCCATCTGCAACACATACACACACACAAATCAGACACCCTCAGATACTATCCCATTCACTCGGGGGGGGGGGGGGAACCGACCAAAAAACCTCATACCTACCTACTGCAACCATCCAAAGACGACTTTTAGTCAACAAACACATTTCTATAAAAAGATTCAACTTTGAAGAAGTCTTCCCCAAACCATCCTGACCTTCTAACAATCTCTAACCTCAGTAAAATCACCATTAGAAACAAACTAGTTGTGGTCCAACCACACTGAATGGCTGTAGACTGTATTTGAAGACGAAATGTAAAAATCCAACAACACATCTCTATTATTACTATAATAAATAATCTCTCAACACAACCACCACTATCTTTCAATTCTACAACTGCAACTTCCAGGAACAGAATACAATGTATCCCAATAATTTGCCATCACAATAACTATGTACCTAAAACTAAGCAAAAACTATATATCAGGGTGGACTAACAGAGTCTATAAGGGAAAAAAGGTACCCATCTGCCTATGGCTAAACACTTCTCACCACTCACACTTTTACTGATTTCTCAGTCCTTTGTGATCTCTCAGTTGAAGTCCTCAGGCTTAACTAAAACACACTAACACCTTTGAAATTCTGGTAATCAAAACACATAACTACTGGATGCCATGGACTTGAGAGTGGTTTTATGGCACATTTTAATCTCTCTTCCTTCTCTCCCAAACTAACCTCTCTCTGTTCCATATACTATAAACAATGTCTTTTTTCCTTAGTGGTATGTATCTTTTTCTCTCTGTCTTGTCCCTCCAATACCATCTTCTTTATTCCACAGGTAACAACTGCTTTTCTTTTAAAGACAATTGAACTGATATGTGTCTGCTATATCTGAGCAACTGTTCTCAACTTTTATTTTGCTGCTATTTCTGTATTTCACACCTGGAAGAATGGCCTGTGTGCCTGCAAGCCTAACTTTTTCAAATATACCAACTGGTCTAATAAAAGTTATTACTTCTATCTACAAATCTCTTTCTGTATTTCTTTAAAGTCAAGTCTGTTGACAACCAAACTAACAATAGGATAAAATTAAAAAGTAAATTATGCTGTAATAAAATTTCAGAGTTTTTTTTACTTATAGAATTCTGAAATTCAAGGAGCAGTTTTCTACATTTTAAAAGATTTTTAATCATAGGCAGTAAGCTTTTATATTGTATTCCTATAGCACTGAATCTGAATAATTAACAATGTTTAATCAACTTTTTCTTCCCACAAACAAGGTTTTGTTTGTCAAACATATACTAACTGAATATAAATGAAGAGGAAATGACTCTCTAGAGAGAAGATCAGTATTCATGTGCCACAGAGAACTCTGGATCAGGACAACCTTGGGAAGAAGGCCTGAGCTGTATTTTCTATTTTTCATCATTAGTTTCTTGCACAGAGCAAGCCAAATCCTAGGTAAGAAGTATATTTTGATCCATCAGTGGATCTAAATACTTAAAATACGATGAGAAAGTCATTAGTACAATTAGTTCACTGTACAATGGGAACTGGATTTCATGGAAGGCCAGTGAACAGTCATGCAGCAGGAAGAGAATTTAGCAACTTCAAATAACTCTCTATGCTTAACCTGGCTAGCATTTAGATTGAATGCAACTATTATCCGGTACTTAAAAAAGACTGTTGAGTGATATCTATCTATGGAAATTCAGAGAAAAAGACTGAAAGAAAAGAACACACATGCAACAATTAAGAAACTAAGTGTATCCCAGGATGCAGAGCTGGAAGAATCTAGTCTCCAAGTAACTGAAGCACACTGTATAAACCCTTACATAAACTTATCAAACTTTGCATGGAAAACTATTTAGAGTCTTTGTCTCTATTACATCTATTTATAAGGCAGCTTCCATATCATTTTATGGGTAGAAACAGCTGATTTTCCAGTTTACATTTATTAATGGCCCTGCTTATGGTAATTTCTTCTTCTGATAACTACCATTTACTTTAAACAGCTCTTTTCCCTGCCCTGTGGTTTACTCCCCACTGATGTTTTTAAACCTAACTATTGTATCACCTCTTAGCCTTTGTTTTTACTAGACTAAGCAAACTAAGCTCTTAAGTTTCATTTAGGCTGTACCTTATTCTGATCAGCTGCACCCATCTCAGCTGAATTCATCATTGCTGAAAGTAGGTGATCAGAATTGCACAAGAGTATTCCAGATGATGTTCAGACATACCAATCTTGTGTATAATGGAATTAATACTTCCTAGGAATAGCTCAGATCCACAAGAACCTCCAGTTCTTTATATGTTTATAGTCAAAAAGGTATAATTTATGTAGAAATTCTTTCACCTCATATTATTGACTTTCATCCCAATTAGTATTATTCCATAGTTCACAGTCATCCAGTCATGAAATATTTTTGCATGAACACCTAGCTCTCCTCTGCACTAATAACATCTACCACTTTGTCCTTAGTACAACTCTTTTTTGTGCAGTAGCATTAACGAAAATATTAAACAAGATAAACCTCAGAAACACTCCCTGAAGAATATTATTCCCCCATCTGCTATTTTCCCTTTCAATAATATCTATTGTCTCCTTGCACATTTTTAAATCTTAATTTGTTATGTAATAAGGACATTTATAAATTAAGTTTTAGAACAAGATCAGATCCTATAAATTTAATGACAATACACTAAAGAAATGTCAGCCACAGAAACCATGAATAACAGGGCCCTGACGTTAACAGTAACATTTGTTCTCCATTCTGTACCTCAGAAGTTAATCTCCCACACTCAGTCAAATGCTAGCAGTGTTTCTCTCTCCAATATTTTAGGAGTCTGAATATACCTAATATACCTAATATATCCAATATATCCAAATCTATTCTAGACCCCTAGGTACTCTTCCAGTAGGACCTGTTTAACAGTTCTTCCAAAAGTTTGCAACTATTTTTAAATGATAAATGTAGACACATTCTGCTTTTTTAAGCATAGCATAATACAACGATATGATACAAGGATAATACAATGATCTTTGAGATTCATAACAAAGACATGCCCGTCTTGGCTTTAGAAGATAAAAAGTAGGTATCCCTCTGAATTAGAATACATAAACAGGAAATCAAATGTATATTAGGGTAATTATTGTCTCAATATTAACATGTACTCGTTCACAATCCATKGCAAAAGACATAAAACCACACAGAATACACTTCTGAGTAGCCTGTAAGTAAGGTAAAGAGCAATAGTCTTCTCCCTTGAGAAGTACAGAAAGTACTGAAATATACTAAAAATATACTGAAATATACTAAAATGTACCATGAACCATCTTAAGGAAAGAATGCTTTAAGGAAATGCTTTTACCCAGGAATGTTTTAACCATGCCTTAAGGAAAGGAACAAGTACAAAGATATTTCTTTCATGGTTTATTTTTGTTTCTATTAATGTATGGCTAAAAAGTGTGACAATAGGAAAAAATGATATATATTTTCTTCCCATGTCTCCTCACCCACTACACACACAAAAGCTCTGTCATTCCCCAGCTGTCTCACTAGTTACAGTTTCATAGCTTTGTATCAATTTCAAACAAGTTAAAAGTTTAACCCTTTGATAAATCAAACACTGATATTTAGTTGGTAAGAATTTGTTTTAAAATTAACAAAATAACAAAATATCACTAAAAGATACCTACACCCAAAATCTGTATTGGAATGGCTCTCCACGCTTGTGACTTGTAAATCTTTTATTCAATGGAGCATTATATGCTGCTTGTCCTTAATGGGCTAGAAAATACATTAATGGTATATAAATTTCCCAGTGCTGAACTTGAAAATATTGTATTACTGTACTTAGTCATGGTGTTTCTGAATACTTTTTCATAAGCAGTACACACATACATTACCTGGAGCTGGTTTACAGATACACCTGTATGTTCAGCTATTGCTTGGCTGGAAATCTATTAATCTAAACCATGCTGTAGTATAACTGTGATATACTACAAATGCTAATAGATAAGATTTCCCAATTATAAACTTCACTTCATTCTTATGAATGCATTAAATGAAGAAGTGGAAGTGGACAAGATCTCATTTTGGATAAGACTGTAGTCCTTGTTAAATGTTATTACTTCAGAGCTAGTTATATATCATCATTGATATAACAATAACAGATGTCTTATTTGTACATTCCTTTTCTGTCTGCCTTTCAGCTATGATTTTACAGCTTCTAAAGGATTACAAAAAATTACTAGAGATTTACAAGAGACTTCTGCAGTATTTATTTAGAAGCCAAGTTTTTCCAAACACATTAACACAATTTAATTTTCATTCAAAGAACTATATTCTCTTTTGCTTTCCTGGTCTGTGAAACTATTGATTTTGGGCTGAGTTTTTCTGTAAAGATTACTACATAGTATAATGGTGACAAATATGTGGTACTGCTAACCATGAAAACACTACCTTATATTTGTAAATAAATGTACACAGCTTATAGCATTATATTCTCCCAAGGTTTGTATGAATTGTGCTTTGATTGGTGATTCTATAAATAGTTTAAATTAGTAGGGATTGATCTGAAGCAGTTTCCATTTCATTGTCCTGTCCTTCCCTTCAATAAACAGGAAGATTATAATCACTACTTAAAACTTCCTTAATCAATGCTCTTTACTGTGGCATTTCACTGTCAAGAACAATGACTTCAATAGGATGGAAAAAAAGAAAAACCAACCAAAAACATGGAAAAAATCTCTCCTGTTTAAAAAAAAAAAAATCAGAAAAAAAATCCATTAGACTAATCCATATAGTTTCACCATTTTATATGGGAACTCTTTGCACATTGTTTTCATAAAACCTTAAGTTTGGGGCTGGAGGTTAATGTTAGGACTCAGGGAAGAGTTAACACTCCAAAGTTATTAACAGAAAAGCTTTGTGGCACATAAAAGAGTCATCAGTAACATCTGTGAATTAATAAGAATATATATTCCAATTAATTATCAGCCTGAACTGTTTATAGGACTAAGGAGCAGTTCTCCAGTTTCCAAAACAAGCAGCTTGACATAGCTAAAGAAAATACTGAGGCTCTAGCTTTTAAAAATATATCRTGAAGTTTCACAAATAATCATTCCAGGAATTTTAACCTTTGCCACACATATTTACTATTATCCTGAGTGGGAACTTTGCTCTTGTGAGGACTGCATAATCAGATTCTTAATCTATTTATGTTTTCAGTTGCAATTCACAAAATCAAATTTCACCCAAAATTTTTGAGGTTTTGTTCTCTGATTATTTTTGACCAAAGCTATACAAATTCCCTTCTTATTCAGTGACTAAGTTGTAACATTCTGTTGGTCAGAGGGAACCACATATCCAAGCTTGCTGGGTGCTTTGCCGTAGTAAGTCCTACAAAGCAAAGGAGAACATTGACTAATAGACTACCTCACTAACATAGCTATATGGCTTCTAGACCTGAGGTGACTCACAATGACCAGATCAAAGCACAAAAGGAGGAACTCGCATCCACCTGTATCAGTCTGTATAGAAGCACATTTCACATATGTCTATATGGCATAACTAAGTGTGGCACAGAAATATTCAAATGTATTCTGAATGAGTATTTTTTGAGTTCTGGAAACCACTAGCTCACCTATAGCAATCAGCTATGATGAAAAGTAGAGTGCACGTACAACATCACACTCATAGTTATAAATGTTCTAATATCTAATGTAACTCTACTGACTCCATACCATGCAAGAGTCTATAAATCATCCAGTATAACCAAAGTCCAACTCAGATTATTACATAGAACTGTTCCTAAAATTGTATTTATTTTTTTCTAAAAAGGACTTAATTGGTTCAAAAATCCCTACTGATGCAAATTCTGAATTTTATTTGGATGTGGTAAAGAGAATGTAAAAGAGAAAGCCTTATGCAGAGAAGCATAAGAAATGAATCAAATTTGATCTTCTAGAAATTAGGCCTAAGTGCCATACAAAATATAAATACAGGAAGAAATATATAATGCCTAAAAATAGTTTAGAGATATGGGCTGTCAGATGTAGACAGTATGTAATAACTGACAGAAAAAGTAAGCATTCTATGTGCTGACAGTATGCACATCGTTTTCTGACATCACTAGCAACACAGGAACAAAGGATGAAAAGACCAGCTCTGGGAGTCATCAGCTGGAATTGCATGATGACCATATATAGCACTATCTCACAACCCAGATCAAAACTAGACTTACTTAAAGGATGGAAAAGACTTTATGAGGACATACGGGAAACTCTGGAAGATTTTATTCTCCTCTCATACTGATGTAGCCAATGTGCAAATCACTGACTTCAGTACACTGGTGTATACATGAGAATCAGTTTCAGGGTAGAGAGAAATTCATCCTTCTCCCATGGTCACTTTGCAACAGCTAAATTGGTGCAAAGTGTCTATAAGATATAGGAAAGATTTCTGTGCTACCATTGCACTTCTATAAAAATTCTCAATGCAGAGAAAATGTCAAGGTCAGTTGAGATTTACCTATGAATGAGATGATACTCTTTTATTAATCATATGACCCATCACAGCCAGAATGGAAGCAGAGCTTCCCTGACAAGTGCTAGTGGCCAAACTACCATTTATCTTTTCCTCCTTCAACAATTGTATCATCAGCGTCCTCAGCATGGAAAGAGTAAAATCTTATTTCACCTCCACACATTCATGAAGAAATTCTAGATAATTATGGCTTCACTAACATGTTGCTGAACCAGTACCAATGATAAACCGTAACTTGCATGACTACAAAGTAACGAGTCTTGCAGTTGCAAAATATGTGATGAGAGAATATAATTCTGTAATTCAAGTTCTTCCAAATGCTCTTGTATTGTTCAACACTGTCATATACAGTCAAAGAAGTTGCCTGGCATGAATTCCTAAATAATATGTCAATCCAAAAGCATATTAGTGAAAAAATAACAGGTCCCAAAACTCCCACCATCAGGAGAGAAGAACTGAAATGGAGAATTTGGTGCTTACGCTGCAGATAAAAAGCTATATCTAAATACTGTCCTGTTAGTTGTAAGGACGTGCTATCACTAAGTGGGTTTAAATAAAATGCACTTACCTGATTTTTCCTGAAATCATCTCTTTTCCATCCTTCAAATTAAATTTAGTATTTCAGAGGTGGGATAATGATGAAGATTTATCACTGGCTACCAAAGAGAAATTGTTTAAAGAAGCCCTTTGTAGAACAACAGCAACAGAGTTAATGTTTAGATCCCTAATAACTTACCATATTTAACATCTCAAAGAAAAGTTTAAAAGGCAACTTGAGCACCAGCACTTRCCTCAGATTGATAAATCTAGCATAYAACTTACCCAAGTCAGGAAATCAAGCTGTAACAAAACTAAGTGAAAAAATTAAAGCTAGACAATTTCAAATCAGAAGGCAGCTACTTACAAACACCAGTGAAGGTAATTAACCCCTGAAAGAACTTAGCAAGAGGTTACACGTAGTCTGCATTTCTGGATCTGTTTAAATCAAGATTTAAAGATACTTTGGTGACTTTTTTGTTTTTAGAAGATGTTCTCTAATTCAATCACAGGTGTTGGATTTGAAGTTGTAATTAATTAATAAAATACCTATGAATTATGTTAGGCAGGACATCAGCCTAAATGACCATAGTTGCTTTCCTTCTGCCCTCAAATCAGAAAAAAACATATAAATATATTAACAAATCAGATTGTATTTTAAACTCATTTTGAATGTATGCAACTGCTTAAACAGAAAGCAAGAGTTAGGCTTTATGCATCTAATGCAAACACTATCAATGATTTTATTTGCAATATTAGAACACTGAATATAGCAGCAGTAAACTCATTTTCTAAACTAAACTTTTCTTAAATGGCATCATCTAGCAAATGGCATCTATTTTATTGCTTTGAACAGTCTCATCAACCTGCCACAAAGGACACTAAGTATAAGTCATATAACATGGTAGTAGCCTACATTTTAACTTACCCTTAGGGACTACTTAACCTCTTGTTTTACTTTTTCCAGACCAAATCAACGGTAAGGATAACCAAGTGATGATATATATGTCATAACTATATAAAGGTCAACAAGGTTTAAATGCATTGGGTTCTACTCATAAATATTTGACTAATAGGAGCATATTTTTCATCTTTAAACCCTGAGATTGGCACCTTGGTAAGCAGCAAATTATTCTGAATAAATATGTAAAATACACAGTTCTGTGTACTGACACCTGAGTTGAATTTCTCCAAATACGTGCTTGAATGCTGATGTCAAATATCAAGTAGCAGTAATAATTCTTTTCTTATTGAGCATTGCTGCTTAAAGGTAACTGAACAAAGCAGTATCAGTTATACAATGTGCCTGATTCTGAACTTGTTTACATCACTTTGGCTCCAGTGGAATGATATTGGATTCACACCAGAACATCTAAGAATAGAATCTTGTTCTACATCTCTTATTACTAACAAAGTGGCAGCTTCATTTAGAGTTTATGGTACAGAAAGGACAATCCAGTTTTATTATAGCTGAATAGGAAACCTCCATCAGGACTGTCTATGCTTAGGCAAGTTACATTGCCACTTTGGATATCCTGGAAGCAACTGATTTTAGTGTTGCTGTACGCATTTGAGTAATGTAAGTACACTCAAAAACTTTCCTCCTTGACAAGAAAAGTGTTAAACCAGAAAAATGATTTTTCTTTTTATAACTAAAATGAAAATTGACTTGATGTGCAAAGTAAGTCATTAATGGCTACCACTCCAGGGAATTACACACTTATATTTCATTTATTTATTGTCTCAATCCATTTGTACCACCTTCTCTGTTTTGATTCTTGAACTGAAAAGGCAATAGATCTGAACAAGTTGCCATATGAGTCCAGAAAAAACGTAATCAGATAAACTACTACTATTTTTTCCATTTAAAAAACAGGAGTGAGGGGGAGCTTAGACAACATTTTCATCTATCTATGTGTTTTTCAGGCTGTTGGTTTAGGCAGGTTTCCCCCCACCCCCAAATTAGTATGGCTTGAGTTAGATTTAAAAACAGGTCCCAGAGGAGGTTGACAAATGGATTAAAGTGGAACATAAATTCCTTATGTCACCCAGTCCCTTAAACTTTGATGTCAGTAACATGCCTAATCATTCCATTATTATAAATGTCAAATATGCTTTACATGTGTTAGAAAGAGTGAACGGGTAAAAGAAGAAATGGAAGACTCAAGAAATTGTAATGCGGTTATAAACTTTCGTGCAAAATTTTTTTAAAGAACTGCATAGTGGACATCCATTAATATTTCATTTTCCTATTAATATTCATAGTCATATTTTCTTATTTTCTTATAATTTACACACTAGATTCCCTACCATTTCAGTCAGCTAGACCAGTGTATTCATTGCACTACATATACTCTGCTTTTCCTTAATGGTGCTACTTCTAAGAACTAGCACAGTAAACTAAAGAGCTTATCAAGGAGGATGCACAGAATACAAGCTTGCAATGTGAAACTTTTTCAGTAAGTTAATTTGATAAGTTGTATCCAGGAATCTTTCTCAGAAAATATCAAACTACTTCATTCTATTCAGCAAGAGGAATGCCTCAGCTGAAGCAGTTTTTGCAATGCATTTTAAGGAACATATTGCAGACTATAGAGAGCAAAAAAATGTCAATCCTTTCAGAAAAATGACTTTTAAAAAAATGACTGGAAGAATTGGGCTTGCATATACTACAAAAAAATGGGAGAAGTGGATCAACATTACCATAATCTTCAAACAAGAATAGAAGCCAGTGATTTATCATTCTCCCCTTTCTTCAAAGTATAGAACAGAAAGTAAGTGGCTTAATTTGCAATATGTGAGCCTGGAATTAAACATTACAAACAAGCTTTCAAACTTTAAGTGAGGTGAAATACTGGAACACATTACCAATGGAGACTGTGAATACCTCATTATGGAAGTCTACAAGAACAAATGAGAAATGTTTCAGTAAGAGATAGTGCAGTCGTATTTGATCCTATCAAATGTCTGATCTGGCTGCCGAGATGATCTCTTGAGGTTAGCTGCATTCTACATTTTTATGATTCTGCGATAACAGTCATTCAAGAACGTTACCATTCTTGAACAGTGAAAATACTTGATATGTAATGAGTGGTTAGAATCCTTGGGCAATAAAAGATTAAGCACCTTGCAAGAAATACAGTGAAAAAAAACACAGCAACTCAATACCACACCCTAAGCTTAAGGCGACAATGGAAATTTCACTACTGGAAAACACCTTAATTACTTTTATATCCCTCACCAAAATTCACCTGATCTAAAATAATCCAGCTTCCTAAAAATTGTCTCAGTGTTCCAGACTTCATATAACAAGATCCTAATTTTCAGACTGGCTAATCATAGGCAACTCCCCCTGAAGTCAAACAGCACATCTGGGGAGTCATAGCAAGCTATATGAGCAAACCCTTGCTGTTTTATTTTCTTTGTGGGAGAATGAGAGAAAGTGGACAGGAAAAAGAACCAAACTACCGCAACAACAGACAATTCTACAAATTTAAGTTTCTGTTGCCAGCTGATAGCCACTTGTTCAGTCAATGGGCAAGGAGTTAACACTAATCTGTAACCTCATTTATAATTTCATGCTTTGGCAGAATTTGTGCCTCTTTCAGAGATTTTGCTGGAAAGCAAATAATTAGCAATATCTGAGCTAGATTTAGTCATGTAAAGTATATATCTTTCTATTTGAAAGCTTACTTTGGGATATAAGGAAACAGGAGCAGACAGGCTACTTAGCTACTCTGATGTACTTTTTTCTACCAAGTTAACGAGAACAATTTAAGCAATATAGTAGACTCATGTTATTTCAAAACAGTGCTTAGCAAACAAATTGCAAGTTACTAAGTTTTGCTAATTAGTAAAGTAAAAAATAAATACAGAAAATAATACAACCTATCACAAAGTATACTTTTGAATTGAAACAGTTGTATTTTAACTGGTTTAATTTTGTTTTAATATAGTTACACATTGCAACATTACTGTTCCAGTGTTAAAGATTGAGAAGTTTGGAAATGATACTCTTCATTTTGGTGTAAATTTTGACTCAGTCATTCTTGTTTATCTGTATTACGAAACAGTGATTAATTTCTAATTTTTCCCTCCTTTACCTAACTTGTATATAAAAATTAGACAGCACATCTCTTCAGTATTCTTTTTAACCTTTCAATTCAAAATTTGTCTTCATTATTTACTTTATACTGTCCATGTCATTCACTGAAAACAGTCTTAATAATTTCAACATGTTTTCTAATGGAGCTCATTACCATAGTAGCTTATTACAAAAACATGAGCATGAAGGTAAACATGAACAAATTCATCTTCAAAACACCTTTTTTCCATTTGTGTGTGTATACATAAAATACATAAAACAAATACATAATAATACAAATTATTACAATAATAACTACAATAATACAAAATACATAAACATACAGCGTACAACCATAAAAATGGTCTGCTTCAAAGTCCATTAAAATTAATGACTGACTTTCAATTGACCGTAGATCAGGCATTGGGATCAGGCCCCCAGTATATAAAACAATGTTTTCAAAACACAGTACAAACACACACATACATTTTTAAAAAATTACTTCAGCAAGAACATAAATAAAGAAAGATATATTGGGTATACTTATATTACAGAAAGCTAGATTAATTTGCCTCAATAACTTCTGTGATTACAATAAATAAATTTGAAGATACAGAAGAAAAGCAATGCCTGCCTCTCTGAATTGGTATTCTGCTACGTATAATCATCCTAATATTGTCATATTTTTCACAGTGTTGTGATATCAAGCAATCCTGTGAATACTTCTAGGGAAAAAACAGAAACTTATTGTGACCTATCATCTTGTGAATTGGCAAAATAGTCAATGCTTAACAGTGATGTATAGACCAGCTGTTCCTTTATTTTTCCAATACAAACTGAGTGTATCATGGATTGTTCCACAATACAATTATTTTCAGTTAGTACATCAGAACCTATGGACATAAATTAGATGATAAATTGAAGGTTCTCCTTCTTTATGAGCTAACAACTGTATCCTGTGGAGATGTTTATTAGACCAGTTACTGTTACCGAATTATGTGGAAGCATATTCAAGTTTTTCCTGTAATTCAGAAATGTCAAATACAAAGAGCTGCATTTCACAATCAAAAACACGTGAAATATACAAAGAGACTAAAATATACCTGCAAAAACATGTGCACCAAACTGAATGACGTGAGAATACTGTGAACATAGAAAAATGTAATAAGCACTCTAATCATAGCTGCAAACGGGATTCTAGTCTTACTGTAGATCCCAACTCTAAAATCTCCAATCAAAGAAGAGTTCATTTAATTTTCAAAGCACATTTGGAGAACAGGCCAATTATGACAAACTAAAAATTTAAGAGCATTTGAGCTACACAGTCTATAAAGGAAGAAGATACAGGGCAAAACTTTAAAAAGCTACTCAATATCAAACTGGCATGTATTTGAGTAGCATGATTTTAAACTAAGTGGTCAACTGTTTGTTTGAGACTTACCAACAAAAACAAAGCCTGCCATCATCTTTTTCAGAAGAGTGTTTGAAGAACTACCTAAAGACTCAAGTTTGATATGTTGACTGTAAATGAACCATCTGAGAGAAGAAAGGGGTTCAGTGGACCTCAAAGTGCCTGATGCCTGCATGGGAAAGTGAATTAAAGATGTTGCAATGGCAGTTGAGAGCTTTCCAAGAATAGGTACTTCTAATTCCACACATACACACCAAAAAAAAAAAAAAAAAAAAAAAGATTCTTTTCTTTTGAACCTCCAAAGGAAGCTGAAGATAACAAACAAAATAGGTTTTCTCCTCCTAGACGAGCATCAACTTCTAGAAGCACAAACTTTTGAGTTTTTTAAAATCCATGCAGAATGCAAGCATGACTCATGATTTCAGATTTCCAAGAATATTTTGGGTATATTGATATTCCCTTTAGCTCCCCCCAACAAGACTTGTGATCTCACTACCTAACAGTTTATGTCCTGAATCTGCCACTAAGTCATTGACTTTCCAGTTGCATAATAGGCACTTTTTTTCCAAATCTCAAACTGTACAGACATTTCTTCTAGAATTTTGTTTGAAGTCAATGGTACAGGTTTTTCAGTGTTTCAAAACCAACTACTTTCAGTTTTGAACAGGCAAACTATAAACCTACACAAAATAAAGCTCCTTGCTGTTCCTTGCTCATTTTTCTAGTGACTGGAGCACTCTGGGAAATTTCGTGGGTTTTTTTTTTTCCTTCTCTCTGGTATCCACAATCCTCTTTCATATGGTTCCACTCCCACCAGCCTCTCTCAGTCTCTTCAACAAGATCTGATCCAATCATTAAAAGTCTCCTCTCATCCTGAAAAAGGCTTCTTCCTCTCCCTTTCCTGCAGATGCTCCCCACTATTCCTGCAGGCAAGCTGGAGAAAACTACTTTCACCAGTATGCAATTGCTCATTTGTCCTTCCTGGAAAATACATAGGGGTGCTTAGAGTCTTTGCATTAATTTTGCTATAGGAAGCAACATGGAGCAGAGATTCTATCCATAAAGAAGTGCACTGGTAAAGTAAAAAGATAGCTGTAAAGTCATAAAAATCAAATCAGAATTCACACTTTGCACATGAATTGATTCCCTGTAAAATCATACTATAGTTACCTAATCTCAAAACACAGTGATTTTAAGCTCTGTGGAAAGTAATAAATGGCATTTTAACTATGAACTTGGCTACAAACGATGCTATGCATTCACTTTCTTACGGTAAAAGGTGACACCTACTAAGATCCCAGGTAAAATATCAAATAACATAATACAAAAAGCAGACCAAAGGTCTGTTACTTTATCCTTTGCCAACTGTGACTAAGACTACCTTCACTAACTGATGGTCATTACTGGAGGTCCTCTGCCAGGTGTTTCCCTCTGGTTCCTTATATTTTTGACCCTATAGCTTATGGGCTCTCTTTCTCTTTTTCCCCCCTCTTCTCCCCCGCTCCCCCATCATTTCCAGTCATTAGGTTTCCCCTTTGTTTCTTTTTCTTTAGCCCATTTTTGTTTCTGGAAGAAAACTTAGTTTTTCTTAAATATGGACTGGAACCCATTCCCAAGGCAAAAATCCAAAAGACTTGCTGCTAAGGGTAGATGCCAAGGAAAGAGTGCAAGAACAGAGCAAGCATGGAGTCGTATTTCCTCAGAATATTCTCCCAGCATCCAGCCATTTGCATCTCAGATTTCCTGGGCCAAAGGTATTTAAAAGCTTTTCATGTATTTTTCTTCCATGAATTTCATCCATTTGCTTATTGAATTTATGCAAACTCCCATCATCCACAACATCTTATACAGCTATCCACAGCTCAGTTTCACAYGGTCTAATGTTTGTTGTGTATGGTTAAACTGCGATGGCAGCTTGATTGAACTATTTCTGACAGGAACACCTCCATTTTTTCTTGTTTGTTTGGATTTTAGAGCATGTCATTGGAATGGTTCTGTGTTAACTAACAGAGGCATGCTGTGGCTCATACATTTTGCACTCAGAACATCTGATCTATGTTTTCAAACATTCAAGCCCTTACACTTAACCGTAAATGCTTCTTTGGGATGAAAAGCAGCAATTCTCATCTCTGAGGGCTGTTACCTCACTAGGATAATATTCTCTTAGTTCATATTGGTTGCAGTGAACATTCATGCCAGAAGTTTATTTTCTTGTTTTTTAAAATAATTTTGAAATCTGCAGAACCTTGTTCTAGGACAAGAGTCTAAGAAACATATCTAATACCTATATCAACATTGGTCCACAGACTGATAACTCCATACTGCAGTTCTTCTAAACTATTCTACTTCTGTGCATTGCATAATGAAGTGTCATTTGGTTAAAAAAATCAAGAACATTTACTACTGAACAAGGGAGATGAACAGAGATAAACCTACAAGTTAAAGCTAGAAACATTATCGTTTTAAAAATAAGTTTCACTGGAACTTATCCTGCAACAAAGAAAGCAAGACATAAGTAGTTTTTAAGAGCATGATTTATTTGCCTCTAAGGAAGCAGTAGTAGTGGTAGCGAAGAAGCATGTAATTATTTTAAAAAATTCTATTTCAGAATTTATAATTCTAATCTTTGGCAAGATAGGGGAAAATGATCTTTTCTATGGCTCAAGAAAATTATACCCTCATGGGACTTAAAAGTGGATATCAGAATGAAAAGAACTTCCCCATCCCTCCCAAACATGCACATCTTCTAGTATTAAGGATACTACTTCATAGAGCTAAAGAAAATAAAGTATTTTATATTAAATAATACTATTTCCTTTAAAAGAAAAATCTTTTGTCAATTTCACATATTATTTTTTGGTCTCCAAGCAAGGAATGAAATCTATAATTTGGCTTAGCTTCACTGTGTTTACTTACACTGTAAGGCAACTAACGTTCACCAGCTGACCCAATATGGAGGAGAAAAAAAAACACTCAAAACAAGCCATCTTCATTTACAGTGACAAACTTACTGAAGTCAGTCTTGTACCTTTGGTTGAGACTGACCTCAGAACATTTATAGCAAAACCAAAGTGCCTTGCTCCCACTTTCATTTTGCATTACAATTAGCAATCTGTAATAACTGATGAATGTTACTCTGCACAACGAAGACAGCCACTCTAGCTTTACTTTTTTTTTTTTTTTTTTTTGGAACTTTAAAGAAAACTTTACAAAAACTGAATGTAATTCCTATCCTTTTCAGTTTTACAACTGCTGTTGATACAGTGAGAACAGGAGGGAAGAACAGCACAGCAAACTGGTATTCTTTCAGTAAAGTACCAAAAAAAGTCCCCAAACCCACCAAATATATAGCTGTGACCATCTAACAATTTCTCATATATCCAAATGCTGTATACCACTAATTTCACTAATACACTATTTTCACTGCATATGATATATATTAATTAATATATATCAAGTCAGAAATACATCCTTAATTCTGAATGTTTTCCATGTGCATAATAACCCACAGATTTTAAAGGGTCCTACATAAGCCTGGAATATACCCCCATGTTTTACAGACTTGACAGATGTATAATTTCATAATTCAAAAATTGTTGTTTTTATCCATGATTCTAGAAAAACTGTACGGACAAATGAAATTTTGCTATCATAGAAACAAGTGGTCCACTTCTAGAAAAGGGAAAAGTCATTTATATATGCATATTTGCATTTACGCACAAAAGTCTGTCTTTTTATTAAACTCTGTTTAAAAAAAGTAATATAACAATTTAGCAATCATACTGTTTATTACGTTACTTCTCTCAGTCTAGATGAAGAGAATAAATGTGTTTGTTTTCCTGGTTATTCAATGCCAGTTTCAATTTTTGCTTTCCCAACACTAACTGTAAATTTTCATATAGCCTACCAGCAACACAACTAACCAAAAATAAAGCAATATTTTAAAGCTTCAAACATTTATATTTAGGCCACCTTTTCTCCAGAAGCACCTTTTCTCAGGAAGGCTCTGGGTTCCAAACAAAACCCATTAAAATCCCCGGGGGATCAAGTGACAGAGGGTTCATTGGGCATTGTCAATTTGTAAGAAACCAGTTTCTCAACCATTTCTCGGGGTGCCTGGCCTTGCTAACATACACATGCTATTCACAAGCTTTTCCTTTAAGTTCTAGATCTCACACTCTCGAAAGAAAATTTGTAAAGCTTCTGGCTAAGATGCAGAAAAACACCTAAAATGTGATCCTCAAAGCCTTCAAAAGAGACAGCAAATAAACAAAGCCTAAAACCTATACAAATAAAAATCAATTTCTCAAGATTTCAAGCAAATTTCATTATTTCAGTGTCTGAAACTACAAGGCTGGGACTCCAAATCATGCCGATTTAGCGATATTATTGTCTGTACAAAGTTCATGCATATGATTACACATGAAATGAAAGGGAATATTCACATTTGTCAGTCAGATGCATGATTAATTCTCTTCGTGATCTCTGGTCTATATACAGCTGTTTATTAAAAGGAGTACCTATCTCCCAAAATTATTTAAAACACCCAGCACAGGAATCAAGGCTTGAAAAACACACACTGATGTTTAGTAGTACCATCACCTGATTAAAAATAAGCTTGAGACCTAACTAAATTTCAAGTCAATCAAAGTGTAAGTTGGGATAGTCTTCTTCTAAAATTTAGCAGAAGCCATTTGTGGGTAAGCGTAAGGTTACAGGTCAGTGAAGTTAAGGCCAGTTAGGGTCTACAGTCGTGGTCCCACTACCTCAGCAGGTGTTTACCATAAGCGGGAAAAAATAGCTATTTCAGAGTGGCTGCTAGATAAGGGCCTTGAAAATTATACTTTAAAGCGATTTAGTAGAGGCTACCCCCCACGCCCGGGCGGCAGCTCCTGCACAAGCCAGACCCCCGCAGCCGCACCCGGCGCTGACCTGCTGCTGGTCTGGTCCCTACCGCCGGAGCGCCCCAGCCCCAGCCCCAGCCCCAGCCCCAGCCCCACGCCTAACGGCCGCCGGCGGCCGCGCAGCCGCGGGCAAAGCCCCTGCCGCGCCTCAGCGGCCTCGCGCGAGCTCCCCCCGTGCCGCAGGCTCCACACAAAGGCACCCACGGGCGCTTCCTCTGCCGYGGCCCAGGTGCCTTTCAAGGCTTCCGAGGCTGGCGGCAGCTCCAGAGAAGCGCCATTTCCGCGCGACCCACGGAGGCGCCCCCTCTCCCCTGCCGCGGCTGCGCAGGCCCGAGCGGCGCGGGATGGCGGCGCGGCGC
>NW_020448708.1:30300-55103 GCF_003343035.1 Apteryx rowi
CGCAGCGGCCGCCGCCGGCAGCGTCGAGCCTCGCACGGTACCGGTCACTTGGAGGCGCACACGTGAAGCGGTGGCAACGTGCGGCTCCGAGGCCGCTGCTAAAGGTGGGATGCTTCCCACCCTCTGTGGCCTAAGCAGTCGGGCACAAAGCAAAGCGTGCTTCTCCCCTTCCACCCCTCCAAATAAAAGCTCTTGGGTCGCTTTATGGGGCTCCTAAACAGGTAGATCTTGTTGCAGGAATGAAACATTACAGCCCTGGGCCTTTCCTCTGCGAGTGAGATGGGGTGGAAGCCTCCGGGATGCCACTTCCCTTATGGCTGAAGGAAAAGGGGCTTCCAGGACCCAAAGCTCCCTACGTCACACCGCTGTCCATTGAGCTGAGGGCTAAATAAGGGATCGTGTGCTTACATGTGAAAATTCATCTGCTTCCTCATCTGAACTACAGTCAAGATTTTTAAAGGCATTCAGAAATGGCCATAGGCTAGTATTGAAAGGCCATGTGACAGGGTGTGCTTCATGCACGCATATCCTTATTTCCAAAGTTAACACACATATCACAGTTACAATACACATTTACACACATATCCTTATTTCCAAAATTTACTTTCTACCAACAGTAACAGAAAGAGACACGTAAAGCACACATTGTCAGGCTTTTCTTTTTCTCCAAGTTTTGAGGAAGGATGACGTCTACCAAGTTGGGCAGAATTGTGTTACTGTCTTTAAAATGCACCAGAAAAAATACAAAATACCGCAGTTTCTTAGATGCTTTAGATACTTTGGTGGTTGGGAGAGAAATAAATAAAATAGAAAATTGTTCAGGTGATTCCTGAGCCTTGCTAGTCTTACCAAAAGTGTGACTTAGGAAACTGTCTGAAGCTGTCTGTGTGTATCTTGTAGTAAGCAGATGAACAACTTACATTAGTAGGCATTTAAACTGTCCAATAAAATCTTTTTCTCTCTGAGGAAAGTGTGTTATGTAGTTAAAAATCAAGCTGAGGCAATAGCCCTGTTATAGAGAAGTGATGATAAAGCAGAGTGGTTGGTTCAGTGAGCGCATTGAGTCGCATGGTTGGGAACCCTAGCTCAGCTTTGACAGTACTTCTGCAACTTGGGAAATCGCTTGCTGTGACAGGGTGAGCCTAAGGAGCTTAGACTTGGCTTTATCGCTTTGGTGCTAAAGAAACAGCATAAGAGAGTGTTTGTGTGGATACATGTGTGCATGCACACACACACACACACRCGCGYGCGCACGCACAGTTGTCTTCTTTTTTGCTCTCTTTATAAAGGTGTCTTGCAAGCAGGTCAGAATTTGGGGTGGTTTGCCAAGTCAGTCATTAACGGTGTGTAGGAACTTGCTTGCAAGACAAATCTATAGACACATGAAGTGTCTCTAATAGGGAAAATCAGCTTGCTAGAAAACTACCACTTCTTTCTGCTGATACATTATACTTCCCAGTCCATTCCTTTGACGCTGCAGAGGATCCATTGACTCTGTTTAAGAACTTGATGACTGCTGACAAACTAAGTACTAATAACAGAATGTAGAGTTATATCAGGAAGAAAAATATGTTTTTTCTAAGGCAGCTTGGCTTCATGTGTGGAAAGTGCTATAAAGACTAGATTGTCTAAAATAGCCACTTCCATGATTTGCTGGCTTAGCATACTGTTAGGTTGTGTTGTATTATCCACACTAGGAGGTCAGAATGTCCTCTTCTGAATTGTGCTTTTGGGCCTCTCCTGAATTTTGTTTGTCTATCCTGGGAGAACACTAAAATCTTCTATCTGAATGATGGATGAAAGACACCATCTTATCTGCTACTTGGGTCACTAAATTGATGCCCTTTCAAAAAGTTTGTCTTTGGTATATTTTGAAGAAGCCACACCTTACTCCTCCTTCATGTCTCCTTTCTCTGAATGGCTCAGCAAGTGATACTTATTTGTCGTCTTTTTGTTTATTTCTTGGAACAGGGCAGATGCAGAAGACCCTCCAAAAAAAAAGTTTGAAGTAGCAAAATATGTTGGGCTAATGATTTTGAGATGCAGTTAAAAGAGCTATTACAATAAATTCCAAGACCACTGCTTGCCTTAGCAGCAAGGGAGATAGTTGCATTGAAACAGGGACATGTTATAACCTAGAAAGCAGGCAGTCCCTATAATCTTGTAACCTTGTAAACGTTGTATAATCTTGTAAAAAGAGGACATCTGTAGAGATTTGTAAAATTGCGTACCATCATAAGAGCTAATTTGGAGGCTTTCTCAGTGTTGWGTTTGATAATTGTGGCATTTATTTWTTCCATGGTAAGCTGTTTATAATCTCAAATCTATGGGATCCTCTTCTAGGACTAGAAAGGTCTGGTTGGACTTTCTTGCCACTTTTTTCTTTATTAAAAAAAAATACAATTAACTTTCTAATTCAGTTTTTTTTAAAAGATATTTCAGAATCTCTCCTGGCACTTGCAAGGGGAGGAAGTTGTCAGTAATCAGTTTGTCATTGTTGGATGGTAACAGTCACTGATTCAAATAGGAAAGTCCTAGCGTCCCTTAAGGCTGTTTTCACCTTGCACTTTCAATCTTTCTTTTCCCCAGGAAGGATCAGAATTCCACTGATAATGCAATACATACATTGGCAGTTCTCAAATATTTGTGATTCCTACTGCCTCATAGATCTTGAGAAGACCTTTTGATTTCTGCACTGTTCTGCTCAGTTCTCTCTCTGGTACTGTATTATCTGCTGGTTCCTCACTTGTCTGTTCTGTTTCACAACTTGAAGACTGAGAATCTACCTCTTCTCCCATTTTGTAGAAGGTCAGAGTATCTTTCATGTTTTGTTATGGGCCTACTCTTGTTCTGGAATTTCTCCCTGAGAATAATTTGTAATTTCAGGGATTACTGCCACAATTTAATGTGTGTAAGTATACTGTATGGTCACTGCTGACATGACCTGTGAGTCTAAATTCGTTTTTAATGTGATGGTCCATTCTCAACTGGTATTGAACAAGAGTTCAACAAGTGAGATTACTATTTTCAAGAATGCTGCTTTGTGATTTATTAATGTCAAATAGTCAAATTTAAACTGTTCCTTTGAGCATCTTAACATATACAACACTGGATGGATATTCTGCATGTTTTATATTGGGCTTGTTTTAACAGTACCAACTTCTTTGCCTCATTTTTCACCTGAAGTTGTCTACTTGCTAGGAAATTGTATTTTCCTTTGTAACTTCTGTATTTCATTTTTCTGCTTTCTCTTTATCGTGGACTGTTGTTCTTCTGTGATATAATTTTGTCATCGAGACCTAATGTCTAAATTGGATTACCCATTGTAGGACTGGAAATGCTCTGAGAATGCTAGAGTCTTTTCAGTGCTTGTTTTTTAAATTGATGTTAGAAATACCCACATGTAGAATCCTCCCTATAAGAATCACTTTAGAATTACCTAGTTATGGCAACAARATTTAGATTCGATCTTTAAACTTTAAATTATATTCAAAGTCTATTTTAACTTGTCCAAAAAAATCCACCTTCTAAGGGTTTGATTCATACCCAAGCTGATATTCTAGTCCCTCAGTCTAGTCATTTCAGGAGAAGAATCTCTCAGTTCTTCTCATTATTTGTTTGGCAGAATATGGATATATGGTTTCTCTTTTGCAAACTTTTAGTCCTTGCCTGAAGCTTTTTACTGATAGAATATAATGGGCAAAGGAGTGGATGCTGCTCAAATCTATACCTTGTAAAGTATTTTTCTTTGCTTCTTGGTTTCTCATTTTGATTGCGTTTTGCAGCTTTTCTGTTAGAATCTTCCTCTGGTCTCCGGCAAGATTTCTAAGGGTGTAAGGTTTGCAGACCCAGTTCATTATGGTACTATCTTGTTTTTCCTTCAGCCTTTTTCTGGTTTGGTTCTGTTTTGAGTCTTTAATCTTCTTACACTATATTGTGCTTGAATTAGGGATTCCAGGAACTTTCTGGCATTGCAGGTTGACTCGGTAGTCTTACATCTTTTAGAGATTCAAAAAAAATCTACTTTTTGAGTTCTTGCGCTGAACTGTTGTGAAACATATTTCATTCCATCTAGGAGTGCAGTATTGTTCCATAGCACTGTTAGTGCAGTCTAGTTTATCTGACTTCTGTAGGCTTCCTTCATGGTAATTAGGATGAGCTTTTCTTACAACAGAAGGGTAATCTGACATAAAGGCAAGAGAAAATTTTTCCTTTTCTTTTTCCAGTAAGCAAGAGAAAAAAAGGCTCACAGTGGATTTTGACCATCAATGAGGCAGACCAAAGTGTTCAGGCCTCTTAAGGAGCCAGTTACCTTTGAAGAACTAGACACTGTATAGAAACTGTTATACTAGAGGTAATAGAAGTTCTTCCCCCTCACCAGTACATCTCAGGATTGCATTAATCCTTTGGGGCTCGTCTGCTTGCTAGTAGTTCTTGATCAATGCATTTTATACTACGAATCTGTAAGTCTGTCATAGTGCCATGGCTTCCTAGGATGGACTCCTTCATATTTGAGTATGGATGCTTAGTTTTAACTTCACATTTGGCTATAGAAAGGCACACTTACTTTGTTTCTACAGCAGATCAAGTGAAGCACATTCTTCTACATTCATGACCTGTCTTATTCATTATTTAATATTCCTTCAGGATTTACAGACGTTTTTCAGTAATTATTTTGCTCTTTCTCTATACTATTGATGGCTTTATTAAATGACACAGGGCCTCGAATGAGTCCTGACAGGATTCCGCAAGAAATGTATCTGCTTGGTGATGTCTCACAGTGTAAATTGGAAAACCTTATCCATTTATTGTTTGCTAATTTTTAATTACTTTTTCCCAGTGATGGTTCATAATGAAACAAATGCCCTAAAGAAATGTAAACATATTGCATCAGTGTTATTTTATCAGACAAACTTCCAATCACTTAAGATTGAGTTAACATTTGTTTTTCCTCTTTCTCCAGTGCCATCCGGTGCCTCTTCTTTTGGTTTTTAGAGATGGGGATACATAGGTCTCTGTTTTCTCCTCTCCCAGACAGTTTTATTTACAAGGAAGTATATTGCTTTTTTCATGAATTATTTCAGGCCTTCTTTATGCTGTTCCTCAGATTATCAAGCTTTCCTTAATGACATAAGTAAAACTGACATGATGATCTCTATTCAGAACAATACTGTGTGTATTCACAAAATACTTTTAAGCATATATCAGAGTCCTCATTTGGGCTCTAGCTCACCTTCTGTCTGATTTCTTAAATCTTATTTGCAGTGCTTCTTAAGGGTCTCAAAACCCTTTGAGATATCGGGGGGCAAAATTGCCCACCTTTATTTGACAGTTTTAAGTTATTATCAGGTAATGACAGAGCTAGGAAGCTGTATCCAGGCTTTTGTTCTGGTAAACTGATAAGCCCAAAATGGTTGGGGTGGGGAGTAGGAAGGTAGAAGTGCTTCTCTCTTTCCCCTCTCCCTTATCTTTTTTTTTTCTTTCTTTCTTTTTTTCTTTTGGGTTCTGGTTCCTGCTGCTAATGGATCCTGGAGATTGAGCCAAGGTGGAAGGAGAATTCTCTGTCCTTGTTACCCAGGAAGGAGGGCTGACAGTGAAGTTCAAGAGCCAAGGGCAGCTAGCTGTCTAGGTGTCTTTCAGAGCCCTAGGCTCAGGACTCAAGCTCAGGTATATTATATAGGGAAATCTTGTCTAGGGACTGGTGTGCGACTTGTCAGTTACCTTCTCTTCTCTCTGGGAAGGCTCTGAGCATAGCAAAGCTGACATAATTCTTGTCAGCTTCCCTGCTACCCCTACGCTTCACAAGAGTAGGTTAATTATTTTGGAAAGCAGAGGAGCTAGACTGTTTTTCTTTACTCTGCCAGCATTCATCTAACAAATCTCATTTAGAAGCTGCCTTTGTGCCCATGAGGGCTAGAAACTTTTATTTCTCAAAAAAAAAAAAAATCTTATTAAGACATCATTTAAACTCCCTCTGCTTTTCTATATTCTCACTGCTTAGTAATGAAATAAATTCATGCTCTGCCTGTACAAACCATTGCACTGATTTCAGTAGATAAACTGATGAGAGAAAAGAAAGTGGACTTTGGGAAATGCAGAGACTTGTAGAGAGAGACTGAATGGTCCTTGGTAAATTTCCACGTTGTCTATTTTGAAGTAGCAAATACTGTGCAGTGCGGTACTGTGTTTAATCTTCTGGATCATAGAGTTACAGCAGCTTTGCAAACAGTAGAGTCTATAAGGTTTTGTGTTTTTTTCTTTTGTCTGTTTGACTTCAGAGTAAACCAAGGTTGACGTTACTGTTTGTTGTTGTCTATTATTTGTAACAAAAATCTAATATAATTTAAAATTTGTTGTATACTTGAAGCTACATTTAACCTCACAGGTAAACACATTGATAGTAACAGATGAGAAAGAGGTCTTGGCTGGTTACTTGAAAAGCAAATTAACAATATAGAATATTTCAGGAATGACCCACAATAGAATGTATATTCGAAATAATCTTAAAATGAAGTAAAAAATTAGTATATAAAGTAATTATGTGAGCTCTGGACTGAATTCTTTCATTTTGGAAAGCTATTGCTACTATTTGAAGCTTTGTTAGGAAATCTACTGTAGGATATTAACATTTCTTGTAGGATAATCCAGAGTAGGATACTCGTTTTCAGTTTTCACTGTAAACACCCATGTACAAGCCTCAAAGGAGTTGTAACTGTTTGGGTTTGGTATGTTATTCTAAAAATCTGTTTGCTCATGCTGTGACCATAAATAGGAGGGAAACTAATCCTCATTTGTAATACAAAGTATTGCATCACAGAAATTAACTAAATCAGCATATAACTGGTAAGAACTTTGTCTCCTCCATTATTCTTTAGATTAAAAGTGAAGCCAAGAAAGTTATTTTTAAAATAGTTACTGATAGCAGTAGAAGCTTTCGGAGTAGAACAGGAAAAATAGTTTTGCCCAGTGTTTGGGTCCTCCAATATCGGTAGTCAGGATTTAGAAGGAAAGTTTTGTTTTGGCATGTATAAATTCTAGGTGTGTGGATGCCATCTGGATTTGTTTGGAAAGAGATGGAGAGGGGGTTTTTGGTTGTTTGCTTATTACCTTTGCCATTAGCTAAAAAGTAGATCGCATGTATGACTGAGCATGTGTCAAGGTGAAATTTAATTCTGAGGGAAGCGCATAGCAGTTTTCCATTACAATTTTTATAAGCATAATCCTCTTCTTCCTTGCAAGTATTCCCACATACATTGTCCATCCTGGTAAAATGCAAAGTTATTTTCAAGTTTAGGCTTGAAATGTGCAACCAAAATTAAGGTTGTACTTTCTGATTCTTGAGTACTGATAAGGAGGAAGGTCTTTTCCTTCTCTCAACCTTTTTTCTCCTCCAATACAGGAAGTGCTACCATATGACAGTACAGATGTTAAAAAAAAGTTACAGAGAACAGGGCTTATTACACTTGTGAAATTCATATTGACTGAGTAAAGGGAAAGCCTTTTTGGCCTTGAACATTTTATACAAATCACTTAGAAGCCAATTCAATATCCTTTGAAGGTATGATGGTGGAATACAACAACTGGAGGGGGCCTCTGAAGCAAATGTGCAAATTAGTTCCCTATAATTAAAAAATGCACTCTGGGCATATTGTAGCTGTGTTTTAGGTGCTTTTGTTTAATACAGAAGAAAGAAAAAATCCTTTCATATGTCAAAGTTCAGGGATGGTCTTGGTAACATGTACATTACTGTGTTGCTTCATAAAGTTTAATTTGTTTGTACTTTTTGCCACTTTCCAAATTACATGGTTATGATAATTACCAGTAGAATAGGAATGTAAGTCTTGCAGGACTGTTGTTTCTGAAGTGTTTCATCATGAAGCGAGCTTGGTGTCATCAGACAGACAAACAGATGTCTTTAGATTTAAAGGCCAGATTATAGTGGTTAAGAATGAAATGGAAGGTTTAACGCTGACCATATGTGCATTTTAATTGACTCATGGATTTTGGGATACCATTATACTCATGTTGCTTGTACTTAAGGACAGCAATGGTAAAAAATGGTAATTCTTGATTGTCTTTCAGAAACATTTACTGTATAACTCTTCTGAAGTCTAGAAACAAGTTCAGGATAGGGCTTTATGAGTAGAGGGGATTTGGTACATCAGAGTGAAAAATATTTTATTCATGTGTTGCTTTTTGGACACTCATATTCTGGGCTATATTACAATGGTACAATAAATTGTTGAATACACTGTCTGCTGAATATGAGCTCACCATGAAAAATTTGATGCATTAGAGTAGGAAAGGTTGGAATATATCAGCCTTAGCTGACAGGGGACTTTGAATTTTGACCTAACACAGATGACCTTTGTGTGCAATAAAAGTGAGCTTAATCTCTAGGTCAAGGTTGAGATTGAGGTGAATGGTAGGGCAGTGTGGATTGGTTTGTGCTGGCTATGGCTGGATCACACCTAGCAAGCAAAAAAATACTAGACCTTTGCMTTTTAGAGTAGCCAAATGTATATTTACCTAAAGTTTACTCATATCTGTTATACCATCTTCAAAAACTGCGCTTAAGACAACTGATTCTTCAGCAGCTGTACACTAATTTGTTTGAAGTTTAATGTTTCAGAATAAAGTGTGAGGTACGTATATCCTTCTCCCATAGATCATTGAATAGGAAAGCTAAATAAAATTTCTCCTCTAGCATGTAGGGAAAAAAAGACTGCCAAATATATTGCCTTGCTATGAAAAGGGAGAAATCTAGAAGCTTTATTTCTTTGACAGCAAACCTGTCTTTCGAACATCGAAGTTTATTCCTAAGTGGTTTATCCTTTTAGGAGGAACACAATTAAAAGAGCTCTGATATGTTTCGCTAAGCAAATACAAAGAAAACAAGTCCTTTGGAGTGCTCCCTTGCTGTAAAAGGTATTTGATCAAAGAAGCTCAGTTACAAAATGTTTGGGGGACTGTCTAGGTTACATAATAAAGATATATAGATGAATTTAAATAAAAGATTTTAGTGTTTTATAATCATCACAAAAAAAWTTGTCTTTTTAACTGGCTGATGTTCAAGGAGTGCTATTTTACTAATACACTAATGGTATATGCTCTGAATACTTTACACAGATAATAGTGGTTAGTGGTGGTGGTGTTGGAAGGAGGGAGGAAGGAGGGAGTTCTCTTTAAATCAGCCAGGGAGAGAAAAAAAAAAAGTTTGAGACTAATGGAAAGAACCTCTACTCCTTTAATAGAGCCTGCAAAATATATTCTCCAGGACTGATCAGCTCTGAAGGCTCTAGAGGTTTGATGATTGGAATGGCAGGAAATCACGCTTTCAGGACATAACGAATTGACTAGGCCATCCATCATTTGTTAGCATGCGCTGAAACGGTGGGTTTGTGTGCAGAGGTCTGTGATTTAGTAAATACTTGGGAGATGAATAGAGCTTACACACAAGGGAAGATATTGCTGTCCTTCAGCAGCCTTAGACACAGATCCCTGCTGAGAAGGCCGTCTGACAGCAGCTCATCAGTAACTGGCCTGTCACAGTCAGTGATGCCCACCAGCCATCCCCGGTATATTAAATGCATTTTTAATATCTGCTTCAGTAGATTTAAYGAAGAAAATTTAGTTTCCATACTCTGATCACTGCTTCCTCAAGTGTTTTAAAGCACTGACTATAGCGCTTCCGAGAAGGGAACTGTGCTGGTACCTGGAATAGTTGATTGATAAAGAAAGTGAAACAAAATGCAAACAGAAGTGTCATTAGCCAAACAATTTCCTTAAAGCAAAACTGGAATGTTTTGAAAAGTCAGTAATCTTCTTAGAAACAATTGACCCTTGCTGTAGAGGTACAGTGCACTGCACAGCCGCAACTTAGCTTTCAGATTTCAGTGCTTGAATCAGATTGTCATTCTCTCTGGCTTTCAGTATCTTGAGAAGAGGGTGGGTATAGATGGGAGGAATTGAATGGGTCATGTTTTTAATAATTCTGCAAACTAACATTGATTTTGTTTAGTTTTTGGCATTTTTGCAAAGGATGCTGTTGGAGAAAATCATTTGAGTGTTCCATGGCATTGTTTAAACTGATGTGGGAAACAYATTGACACAAAATAAGACACACTGGAGAGTAAAACTTCTGCCATATTTATAACTTAGCAGGCTCATTGAGGCTCATACAATACTGACATTCCATTTTTAAGGATTTTAAGGACTTTTTTTTAACTTTGTGCCACATCTTTTGCTGTCTGTAGATAGAGAAACTTCATTGTTGTTTGAATTTCCTGGGAATTTTCAGGGAAAACTTCTGTTTACATAAAGGCAAATATGTAGGTTTGCATTTTCTAATGAGTTGTAGTGCTTGTAATATTTACTTGAAAACAGCAAAACATCTATTGCAAACATCTATTTTAAACATTCAGTTCCTGTGCTTTTTTCCCTCTGGAATCTATTCTGTGTTCACAGAAGAGAAGGCAACTGCAGAATGAGACCTATAAATTTGATTCTTTTATGTGTCAAAACAGTAATGTATTAAATGCATATTATTATAAAAATTTAAGATGTGTCTTAAATGCTTACATTTTTATAACACATGGCAATATTAAATAATACATTTTCCTGTTAGCATCTGTTTGCTGTCGTTGTTGGCAGGAACCTATGATTTATTACTTAAATTAATGACCACAACCATTTTAGTTCTGATATATGCCCCTAAGCTTATCACATCACTTAATAAAATCAAATACAGGCTTCTCTTAGAGTCATTTTTGTAATTGTTTTTTCCTTTAAGTTTCCGATCTGGTGAAATATCATGATATCTGTTTGCAATGTGAAAATCTCAGAAAGTTGAATTATATTTCACACTGAGTGAAGTAATGGTAAGGATTGATTTTRGTAAGAGTATGGAATACAGTAAGTGATCCTATTAAAATTGTCTTCCAAGACAAGCCTGATGGTGTATTGTCACCAAAAAGACCAATAGCATTAGAAAAGGAGTGGAAAAATAGTGGTGCATATTCTTCAGAGCCAGTGATGGTTAAAAGTCTTGTTCATTTGTTTGTTTAACTAACTGATACCATGAAAGTAGATGGCAGACTCCCATTGGCATGCTAAGATTTCATGCTCTATCATTGGTTTTCAGCTTGTGTTTCATGGACTCCTTGTTGTTCATGGACTTCAGATGAGGATTCGAAGTAAATGAACTTGTCAGCAGGCTTAAATTTGCCAAGCAGGAATCTGCATCTCTTGTGGGAAAAATATTTTTGTTTGTGAACCCTATAGGTTGTAAACTTCTGTTTTGTCAGCAATGAAAATATTTTTATTGATCTTACAGTTTTGTTTCATAAGTGTTTTTCAAATTCTAAACCTTAACATTTTAAATATGGTAATGATATGAATGGGATATATTATCCTCTCCAGTCCACACTCTAAAATATCCAGTAGTCTGACTGATAGTGACAGTCTTGTTGCTTTACACTAGAGATTTCTTAAACTTGGATCCAATGCTTTATCTTTCTCATCTGAATAAGATATTTAAGTGGAGGATGCTGTGCATCCCAGGTGGTAAAACTGGGCTTCAGGTCAGGATGTGGTGCTGAAGAGAACTTTGTTGTTTGGGTGGATGTCCTCTATTTGCATATCTGCAAGCTCTTGGAAGCATTTGATAGCACTGATTCCCAGATACCTCCAGGAAGCTTCAACACTGAACAAAAATGCCCCAAAATAGCATACATCCTTCTTCCACAGAAAGCAGGATGTTTCTCTGAGCAAGACCCATGTGATACCAAAGGCAATTTTTCACGTAAGAAATGCCTGTATGGAACTGTTTTAAAAAGTAGTAGGACAGCATAAAAAGTGTCACCAATGTAGAGGTAACATTTCTGTGAATAAAAGGGTTTTCACCTGAATTAATATAAAGGGTCTTTTGGAATTCTTCATTGCTCCTGAAGATGCAGATAGGTATAATGATGCCATGTATTTCTCCATTTCCATTTGTGSCTGGCTAAGAGATTGCAGAACTTCCCATCAATCCATTGTTGATCCTGGTAACCTCCAATCTTTTATTGCACTTCTTCTGTGAAATGCGGATGTGTATTATGAGGCTACAGCTGGTGCAAAGTGCAATAACTAATAGCCAGAGCTTGAGTGTAGGCTCCTACAAATGAAAAGACTATTGAACACTAGCCGTTTTCAGCCCTAAATATAAAATGCATGTTGTCAGTCTAGCAGTCCTTCAGTTTTTAACATAGGTGAGCAATATGTCTTTCTAGACAAGCTCATTATCTTGAATAGATAATATATAAAAAGATAAAAAAATAACCCATAAACTAAATTTCTGCTTCTTTCAGAGCTTAAATAGGAAGATTTGTTTTGAATGGTTGGCAGATACTCCAGTAGGCCAAGCAAGTTCAGTTCCAGATACAGTGTTAAATGATTTCATTGCAATGAGTGATCTGACACAGAAATATGGTTTTCTTTATCCTGTTATTATAAACAGAAGAGTTTAATTATTGACCAAAAAGAGAAGTCAGACTACATTTTTATCTCATTTGTATTGGGTTCCTTTGGCATCAGTGGTAAGGGAGGAAAAAAGAAAATAGTGCTTCACTGGATAACTGCGTTGTTTCAGTCTAATTTTTTTTCTAACCTTATCTATCTGTTCAATATGTCCCATAAATTTAGCTTTTTTCCAAATAGAAATCCCTTTGGTCACCCAGCAACTACTCTCCAGAAGCTTCCTGCTTATGCTTTTTTTTTAAATTTGTTTGACCTCACTAGTGACAGTCAGAATCATTCTTATACATGATTTGTGATTTGAACTTTCCGGATAGAGAATTTTGTCCGTTTACCTAGCTGTAGTTGCTTGCAGTTCTAACATTTTGTGTCTCAAGAATTTAAAAATACTGTTCAAATGTTTCAGCTACTATGTAGATATTAATATCTTTCTATGTGCACTGGTTTGTGGGGTTTTTTTCTTCAGCATTTATTGCACTTGATTATTTGTTTCAGTTTATTTTGTAATTCTTAGCTTCTTAGTCTCTTCATCAAGGATAAATGTGTCACTGGAACTTTGGATCAGGATGTTTACTGAAATAACTACTTAAAATTATTAAAATATGCAGTAGAAAGCAAAGTGCTTAGTTTAATGTGCTTCTGAATATTAAATGCAACTAAAATACTACATAGACGTGGAACCATTTGTTATATTTTAGTATTTGAAGCAATAGCTCTGTAAACCTTAACCTTGTAATTTTGCAAGTTTCACTTTATCATGTAGGTGTAAAAGGTAATCAAAATAAATCATGGAAGATGAAGAAATATTTTCTAGGGCTTTCTGTATGCTTTTAGAAGTGGAGCTTGATCCATGAAATTTTAGTAAGCATATTAAATAATACAATATGATGTGCAACGTGTCAGATCTGATAAATTATTTTGTATAGGACATTTATACAACATATGGTGAGCTGCTATGTGAACAGCTTAATGACTAAATTATGTTAATCTTTCTTGCCATATTTACTTTTCATTTAAAAAAAAAAGGTGTTTTCAATTTTTTATTTTACTTTTTTGATCATGGGTAGATATAAGAAAGGTGTAGGTCATCTCAGAGAAGCTGTGACAGTGATCTAAGGTTCCTCAGCTGTGCAGTGTACATAACACAGATGTTGGGAGAGTCATCTGTCAGCTATGCCTCTCCTATGGAGTTAAAGTTCTAGAGGGAAAAGAATTCGACACAGTGCTGTCACTGTTACATTTTCACAATAGAAGAGCATGCAAATATTCAACCTCCTGCTTAGCAATAGTGCTCTGTCTAATGTCTGTGCTGGTTAGAATAAAAAAATAGTGGGTGCATCTAGGGCTCATAGATCTGACAAAGGTCATGCTATGCTGGGCATTTGAATTGGAAATTGTCTGGACTTAGATTTTATAAAGCTCCCACTGTTGTCGGGGAAAATTTCAGCAGGGTTTTGTCCCTAGAGAGGCCTCTTAGGCCCTTTTCTGTCCTATGAATGAATTTAGATGTGAGGGTTTCTTCTGCCTTAAAACTGTTAAGTTCATTTTGCATACATCCCCAGAGAGAAAAACTGGCAGATGCTTTTGTCTTGGAAGTGTTTAAAAGAAAACTGCAGAACAGGAACAAGGGAGAGAAGGGGCCCTGTGTGGAGTCCCAGAACATTTTGGAAATGGCCAATATGCAGTTTTCATCAGTACTAAGGCGGGGCGCAATATGGTGCCTGTAGCTCACTAGGGAATATGAATGTTGATTAAGCATACTCCCAGGCTTTGAAATCCTGAAAGCAGTGTCAGAATAATGGATGTTGAGCAAATGTCAAGCATTTGTTAATTTCTCTGTTATTTGGAGTTTATCTACCATGATCAATCAAATAAACTAGTGCTTCTCTGTTGTGGCATGTGTCATTGATATGGTGATTAGATGGCTGGAGAGGCCTTCTGCCTTTTTACAGGTAACAGTTTACATACAAACAGCCATAACTTTTAATTTAAAGATTTGTTTCTGGTTGGTTTAGTGGAAAGTAGTACATTAACAAAATACTTTAGGGTACCACGAGAAAATGGTATTTGTATATTTGCTGTGCTAAAAATTAAATTCATTCCACTTTTCCATTCTGGGCATTATAGCTTTGCTGTTGTGGGGAAAGAGAATTTACCTCTAAATGAAAGTTGATAGAAGAAAATTTTTTTACTTTGAAAAGAAGTTTGAAAGCAAAGGATATGTGAACGTCTCTATTTTTTCCACCCCAAATTAGTATTAAATTAGGGGTTAGCCCCCCTTCTCCCCTCTAAATCTTTTGCTTTCTTTAAAATAGGTCTTGACATTCCTATTTTTGCTTGGGAAACAGGTTCAGATGCCCTTTATTTAAAAGGGGAGCAGGTGAATCTTTCACTCTTGTAAGAATATGCATTCTTTTCTAAGGCTATGTCAGAGGAAGTTGTTAGTTACTGAGTAGCATACACAAATGTAAACAGTCCAATTCAAAATATTATTCTCTCCAACTTCTCAATTTCCACTGTCTCCTCATATCCTAGTTCTGCTAATTTGTCCTGTCTTAGAAATTTTATAATGTATCAAGGCCTGATATTTAACTGTAAAAATAATAATAATAATAATCTGAAGAAAAAAAAAGGTCTTTGTTGCTTTATTATAATATGTAAAGAAGACTAAAGTGGGAGAGGACAGGATTGCGGTTTTTTGTTTGGGGCCTTTTTGAAAGGAGCCCTAAGGATGTTAAGTGTCAAGTTTCACTAAATTTTAGTGAAGTTTAGTTACTCGCAGACTTTTCATGAAAAGTCTAGTCCTTATGTGCTTTAGTGTAAAAACAGCAATGTATATTTTTATTATGGAAATTTAAGAAGTGTCGGTGAGTCATGCCATATGACTAGATGCATGTTGAGATCATCCTCAGTTTATTTTAACGCAGGGCAAATGTTTGATGTTGAACTTGTTTTCCTTCTTCCTTGGTTTCCATCCATTATTTACTTGCCAATGCTGCCAAGACCAGTCAAATTTTGGTGCTTAATGGAGGTGATGCTGTATGGTGAATCTATTGATTGTTTATAGCAGAGATGATTCTGTTTAACTAGCACATGGAATAGGAGTTCTGCTGGAAACCCAACCTTTTCAGTTCCTTTGACAACGCAGGAAGCAAAGCATATGGCGATTGTACTAATTCCCAGAGAAGTAAGAAGAACACCAAAAAACAAATCCCCAGGGAAGAGGAGGCAGAGAAGGGAAAATTATAGTTGTAGGAGTGGAAAAGAAGGTTAGAGAAGTTTCAGGATAGAATTATGATTTCCTCTTGTCAGATATTCCCTTCATGTTGTCTGCCAGGGAATGCATTTGTCACAGTTCTAGGTAGAGAATTNAAAAAAAAAAAAAAAAAAGAACACTCAAAGACTGTTAGTTAAGAAGGAAATCCAACTGTTCCCTTTTTGCACATTCTGCCATGTTTCCATTCGAAAGTAAGTAGTGGGATTAAATTAGTTTATTCCCTCTATGGCACAATAAGTTATACCCTTGGGACAGAAAGTGGACTTTCTAAATATCTACATATATGGTAAAATACCTTATAGATACAAGGCAAGGCTCTGTCAGCTAGGTAGGCAAGAATTATGCTGTTTTATTTTTTTATTACAAGTAGCTTTAAAATGATAAACTTTAGTACATTATTTAGGGTTTAAGACTAAAAATCTCAAGTGAACAAGCTATAAATGGGTTTATTTCTTGCCTTAATTCTGTATCTTTCTCAAGAGTGGAATTTAAGTTTTGCACTTCTGTAAAGTTCATGTTTGATAGAGCTAAAATTCTTTAAATTATATCCTGTATGGGTTACATTAATAAGATCCTGCCTTTTTTTTGAGGCATTAACAATTTTTGATTGGATTACTAGAAGTTTTTTTGACTTAAGGTGTTCAGTTTTGCCCTGGAGATAACTATGCAACAGTGTGTATGCTTGACACGTGATGCATGCAAATGCTAAATACAGTAGCAGCATGAGGCAAGTGTCATTAACAGTAATTTATGTAATGAAAGCCACCTGGCTGTCTTCATAATTAATTGCTTGTAAATAATAAATTTAAATATAATTTATAGTTTTCTAAATTTGATTATATATTTTTAACAGCAAATTGTTTAAGGGTGTTTGGGGATTTATTTAGTTTTGAATTGGCACAGATATGCTTTTTACATACAGGCTAATTTTTTAAACATAAAATGAATGGTCTAATTATCTTCAAATTGCCATTTACTAACAAAAATWATTTTCTAAAATAAAATTTATACATTTATGGTTTTCCCCTTCACTGCAAATCAGGATTTTTAAGATTTTAGTTTTAAAAACTTCTCTTGACAAGTTATTCCATAATCTGAATTTTTTTCTATGGGGTAGAAGGGAAAAGGGAAGTAGCAGGATATAATTATCCAAACAAAATGAGGTGTATGAGAACACAAAATGAATGTATCAAATATTTCTTGTCCGTAACAGCTTACTAAGTGAATGTTGTTTTAACATACAGACCTTGACCCTATCAAGAGGGCAGGTACGAAAGGTGAGATGATAAATCACTGCTTTAAACTGTGTCTTGTCTGCCTTAACTGCTCGCTAAGGCCCATTGTTGCTGTGGTCTAGGTGCATGTTTCTTTGAACAACTGTCATCAGATAACATTGACTTTTGTGTATCTTTACTTAATGCTGCACTGTTTAGATTGCAGTACTAAGAGGAAGAGTTCAAACTTTCCAAACATGTTTTTTATATAACCTTACCTGAATTAAATTTAATTTGGTTATGGATGATGTACATTTAAATACAAGCAAAGAATATGCAGAGGTTTGCTTTTCTCAGTCTCTCTGATATGCTGCTCTATGCCCCTGTTTAGGATATGTGCACTGATGCTGTATTTGAGTATTTAGAAACTTTTCTTCTTGCTAAGAAACTTTAAATTTAAATAGATGAGGGAATGGACATAGATCGTCTGCTTATATGTCATCACAGTGCTAGTCTCACAGTTTGCTTTGTTTTTTATTTGATTTTATGAGGAATTTTATTTCTGGGGAATTTTATTGGTAGAGAAATTGATTGAAAGAAGATTTAAAGAACTTTTAAAAGAAAATCAGGAGAAGAAAACGTGGAGGACAAGTATGAAGATTACCAAGCTGAAGGTGGGAGGCCAAACTCTATTTATAGACTCTTCCCATCAGTTTCTTTTGACAAGGGGCTCCCTGGCTAAATCACCACAGTGTACCAGCAAAGTTCTAGTATGTGCAAGTTGTAAAGATTTTAAAGCTACGGAAGCCTTATTTTAGAATATTTATCTGAGAATTTAGTATGATGTTTTAGCATTGACACTGTATTCTCAACTCTCTTGGGTATTTTTACTTGAATATTCTTTGTTTCTGTATTACACCTGTAGTTTTTTCCAGCTTGAAAATTAAACCTTACAAAATAGTTTTATATACTCATGGAAGAGGCTTCATTTGAAACATTAATGAAAGAGCAATTACTTACAAGGGTCTTGTAAGTATGCGTTTGGCATTTAGGTATGTTTCAAACATTCATGCAACAAGCACAGCACTATTTAACTCTGAAATAAACTATTAGAACAATATTTCAGGCAAATTACTGTCTATTTTCTGTACTTGCTTACTAAGATGATAAGACCAGCAAGTAGTTTATTTTCAAGTGGAAACATCACTCATCTCTTCCTGTGTTTTCAGAATTCCATTTTTAATTGCAATATCTATTATTGTTTATCCACTCTCGAAGTGTAGTGCTATTTCTCTCACCATGTGCATATATCTACAATTGCCAAACTCACATCTTTCTTATTACTTCTCTTTTTTTCTTCTTGGGAGCTGCATCGGAAATACTTTGTAACAATTAGATATTGCTTATTTTGGGTTACCCTTATGTACTGCTGCCCAAAGTTATTTTTTGTGGTGTGGATGAAAGAAGATGGAAATTAGTTCTGCAGGAATGCTAGTGTTATTTTGTGATCATTGTCCTTATTAATAATTTGTATTCACCTCTGTTTTTTATTTTCTTTACATGTCTCATACAGATTGTTCGCAGTCTGCAGTTGTCTGAAAATATATTGGCCATTACAAAAGACACCAAAAAAATGAGATGTCTGCAGGAAGAATTGGTGCCCTGTTCTTAAAGGAACTTCTAAGTCTTTCTAAATGAAAAATCATTCGAACAGTATCTAATACTGGCAATTTTCCTCTGTCTGCTGCTAGAACTTATTGGCCAACCAGGTCAGACAATATTAAAGTTCAAGTGGCCCAGTGGGAAAAGTAATGGCCTTCTGCTACTATGAATTTTAAATGCTGCCTCTATGTATTGCACCATCATCCRTTCTTGCACATCTCTAAATTGCATAGAAGTTGTGAGACCAACAGTGTCAAGGTCATAGAAGTGATGACTCTTCTCAAGTAGCCTTCTCAGAGCTTTGTCATATAGTTATCCTCATAACCCTGGATATAGGCAGCAAAGTTGTATGTACATACATGAATTTAACCTTTTTGTTATTATTGCATCGTCTAACTTGCAAAGCAGGAAGTCTTCAGAGTCTTTATTTTTGGCTTGTACCAACATAGTCTGTCCTACCAAAAGTATGAAATCTGCTTTATGTTTGATGCAACGAGACTTTTTAGTAAGTGTTTCATATTTAGAAGTGCTTTATAAAAATTCTTTTGAGTTGAGCGGTCATACAGTTTAATGAACTTGATGTTGGTGAATTTCAAAATTGATTAGTGCTATAGTTCTGCAAATGACTGGGCTTGAATTTTGTCTTGATTTTAAATTTGATGGCAGTAATTCTGAAATGAGTCTATCAGCCCTACAGCAGATTCTTCTTGTCATATATGTAGAATTTTTATACTATTAATATATTTGTAATGGGAGTATTTTGCCAAAAGCATTGTCTTGGTTTTCTAGTTCCCAAAGTAGTAGCTACTGATGATGTTTCATTGCATGGAAGGCTGCTTATGCAGAGACTATAAAACTGTTTTTGAATCCCAAACTTGAACCAGTGTAGCTGGAAAGCTGTAACACTGGAAGATACCTGTTTTAGAGAAGCTGCAGTGTTGTGACTAAAGACTTTTACGTGACTGAGTTACTCTGATTCAAACCCTTAATTTAGACACATATATTGATTTAGTTTAAATTGGTAATTCACTGACTTCCGATAAATCAATGTGTTAGATTTGTGAATGATAGAGTACAAATGTGTCCTGAGACAATAATTTTCTTTTTGTTAATTTTGCATTCTCTGAAGTGGCTATAAGCATATTAAACCTGTAGGAAAGATTTTAATACTAAAAGCTGCAGTGAAAAGAGTCCTAACTTTATTCCAGAGGCCAGTGACTCTCCCTCCCTCATTCCATGTTCTTCAGTGCTTAGATGTGGATCAGCACAGCAGTTCTCAAGTTTTGCTAGGTCTTCGTTATTCCTGAGCCTTACTTAGAGCCATGTCTCAAGTGGAACCATTCAGAGTCTAAGAGGCCTTTTCCCCAACCTGACAATCCTGACACTTGGAAGAAATTCTGAGAATTAACTAATTGTGGGCTCCTCTCATGTAAGAAGTTCACTATCAGACTGGTTTTAGTTGATTTACAGGCATAACTTTATTGCTTGTTAGCCTACATCCTGCAGTTCTGGGAAGCCACGGAAGCTTCACCCATCTGTGCATGTGTTGCACATTTGAGCTGATGCTGCTAGATCTGTTTGAATTCTATTATTGACAGCGTTTTTAGAAATCGAGAGAGGACTGGTTAGCATGTGATGAGCAGTATGGAAACACAGCTTTCTTCAGCAATCCCTGTTCCAAAGAGTTCACAGTCCAGAAGATGAGACTTAAAAGGTTGCTCAGGTTTGTCTCATGTGTCTGATGATGTAATTGGAAAAACATATTTTAGACACACATTCTAGCATTCTTAGAATAGCTGTGAGGATTCCTCTTCCATCCCCAGCTATTTAAATTAGTCAGATACGTATATTTTTTTCCTCACATAGATTTTTATTCCAGCATGGCAGTACCGCACAGTTCTAACCCTAAGTTGTATTACTTGTATTTTAAAGATCAATATCACATTCTCCCCATACCTGAATTCCTACAGTAGCTAAGATGCACTGTTGTATGCACTTTGAAGACAGTGTTTGACACGGCTGCTTTGGCATTTTACACGTAACAACTTCTGAATTTTGGAAATGCAGCCTTCCCCCTCCCCCCCCCTTTTTGTGTTTTTACCTCCTAGGTGAGGTTTTTAACTAATATGTTTATCATCTTAATGAGTGGAATGATCCATTTTGTAAAAGGGAAGCAATGCTCTTTGTAGATTACATTTGTTAAAAGAAAACATCAAGACTATTATATATATTCTCTTTTTTTGCAGTTTGTCACATGAAAACACTTTCTTTTTCCTCTAATACTTTATCATCATCTCATGATGCACTTCACTTTCTCCCAGCTTGTCTCCAGTTATGTGAATAGCTACTAGATTAAATACCACAGTTCATATTTACTCTTTATGCTTTTTACAGATCTGTCTAGATACTCTTCCTTTGTACCATGGTAAAACACATGAAATGCAAAGCTGAATTTTTAGTCTTTCTATCTTAGGCAGCAAGTGGGGAGTTAATGATGGAGAAAAGAAAATTTTGTCATTTTAAAATGAAGGGATGAAACAAAAGAAAACTTGTTTTGCTACCTAGAATTTTGTGTTTTTAGAAATCTCAGAAAATAAAGTGGAAAAGCCTAAGTTTTGTCTTATCCCTAAAGGGTTCATTATTTGAAAGAGCTTAGGATAATGTAATAGTTGCTGAAGCTGTCATGTTTGGTTTTTCTCCTGGTGAGGCTGTAGTAAACAGCAAAAGATTAAGTTGGACAGCACCCCAAATCTTGGCTAGACATGCAAGTATGCTTTGTTGAGAAGACAATCTGATATAAACAAAATCTTTTGGTCTTACTAGCTGCTTCTTGGTCAGAATTTTACATCAGATCTAGTTATGAAGCACTGATCTGCATCATCATGTTATCTGTTACTAGTTTAAATATGAATACTCATTGCAGACAAAACATTTCAGGAATACTGTCCAGTGGTGTTAACCAGTAGAAAAAATTTCTCTGCCCTCTTCCAAATTAAGGCATTCACTAGAAAAAAATGCTCTATTCTTACATAATAAGTGACAAAAAGGCATATTATATCTCCAGCACAAGAGTTGCAGTTGTCTTTTTAGCCTGTTCTGGTCAGACTTGGACACCCCATTCTAAATGTGGTTGGAGTTTAGTATCTATAGTGCTATGCTTTATATTAAAAGCAAATTTTTATGCCTTTATAACATTTGGAACCCAGAAATAATATTTCAGTTTTTTAAAAAGTTATTTTCTTTAAACAAGAGCTGGGCATTTCCTAGTGCTGGGTGGTTTTTAGATTTCAGACTGTTTCCTGCAGAAATCCAGTACTATAGACAAGAGCACAAACTACATCAGGCATGCAGATGGAAGTATGCCACCAACGTCAACACGGAGCAACAAAAGGTAAATTGGTTCATTATGGATGCTGTTGTAAAGAAAAAGAGGGTATTTCAAGAGCAAGGCTGGTAGCTTTGAACAGTCCTGGGAGTTAGATCCATTAGCACCTGGAATTGCAGAAGAAAATGTTTCCATGAAAGTAGCTGTTAGAGAACTTAAGAGGAAAGTTTGCTTGTTTTCCTGGAAAATACATTCAGTTCTATGAGGGATGGATAACAAGTTAATTTATTGATTATTTAAACTAGGCAGCACACAGATTTTTTTTTTTTTTTTTTAAGAAAATCAACAAATCCATATTTTGCCTCTGCAATCAGTGTCAGACCAAACAGCTTACTTAAACAAATATACTCTCTTCCTAGCCTTCTAGTAAGCCGTGTGGCTCACTATGAAGTTTAAGAGGCGATAATACAATACTGAAGTTACTTGGAATAAAAGCTGTTTTCAGTGGTATGAACATAAGTGGTATTTGTTTTTGTGGGATATCTCAGCTATATTAATTTGTGTGCCTTTTTTCAACTTTGAAATCATGTGTAGAAAGAAGCATTAGAGGAAGGATGGAGCTCTAGGAATTCGGCTGCTTCTGTGGAAGTCCTAATAATTTACATATCAGTATCCCCGACTGCCCGTGTCAGCTGTTGCGATCATTTCTTTTCATGCCATGTCTTGCAGTGTCAATGCCTATCTGTGGCTAGTGTCCCTTCTCCATGTACACAGAACCATCTTTTCCTGCACTTTCTGAAAACAAGATGTTTCAGTTTTGCTGTCACTGGCATCTTGCAATAGATATTCCAACTCTGTTTAGAGGAGCTATCTTGCTTTGCCAGGAAATTGAATTTATCTACTGTGGCAAGGAAACACTGAGTTGGAGATAAGTGATTTTCGGCATGAACAGGGGAACTATGTTAATTAGAAAAAAACGTGGAACAGCCATGTGAAGATAAAAATCCACTTCTTTTGGGGAAGGGGAGGGATTTTTCTGGTGGTAAGGCTTGAAATTCTTTCAGTGCTACTATTGAAATAGTTCTTTTTGTCATGTTCTTCCTGTTTTTATGCTGCAGTCCAATATATATCCAATTTGTTCAGTTATTGGACTGTAATTTCTAGTACTTGTGGTAAGTCCTAAATGATGCAAAGTGCTGGGAGTAAGACTAAACCAAAACAGAGAGAAAGGAAAAATTAAGGACACCAAGGGAACAAAATAAATGGACAAGAAGAATCCAGTCTGTGAATACAAATATAATGGTTTTCAGTCTTATTGATATGTCAGTAAGTATAATGGGATAATGGTACAGTAAGTACAGTAATCTTACAGAGAACAGCCTAAAAAAATACAATCACTGGTATATGAATGGGAAGGAACTCAAACAAGATAAGATATGGAAACCGAGACATGTGGAATGTTATAAGGCTGGGAAGAGGAAAGATAATCAAGGTACAGGGAAAAATAATCAAGATATGAGGAAGAAGAAAGGATTTGATACATTTTAAGAAAGTAGTCTTTTAAAACTCTGTTCGTTTAATCAGATTATATTCATAATTTCTTATTATTAACAAGGAGTTGATTTGAGTCTTCTCCCTAGAATATTCTTACATTATGTAAGGTAGCTTCCTCTTCCATCTGTTAAATTAAAAACTTAGAAAGACCAACATTTTTATCACGATTTACTTGTCTTTTTTATTTTCTTTAGGATCTGGACAAGGGGAGGGTGTGGAACAAAATAAAACCGATACCATTTTGTATTCCTTTCTGTTCTGTTGTAATTGACAAAACACTGTCTTTCACGTCAGTCACTCCTCCTGATTTGTAATTCGAGTGTCATGTTTGACTCCAAATTGCCTAGGTTATTTTTATATACATTTTGTGTTCAAACCTTGCTGAGATTTCGTTTGTGATATCTCCAAGGTCCACCCAGTACATGCTCTGTATCCAAACACACCAGTAAAAATCTTCACTATTTGGCACCTTAATTACCACAGTTTCCTCACTTCTGACTTTTCTGATGTCTTTTTCCTCAAGTCAATTCAAAATGCTTGTCTAGAACAAGTCATCCTGGCGTAGTCTGTGTTTATCCACAAATTTTCCTGTACCATTACTTTCTAAATCTGTCCATAAACTGCATCAAGGTCAAATTTCTAGTTTTTAGGTTTTTTAAAAAATCTTTTAATATAAGATCTTGCTTTTTTTGGTTTATGCCTCACTCCTAAATCATCTTCAGTTACTTTTCCATTCCTCCAAAGGGTATGTTTGTGCTTCCATTATCATTCTGTCCATACTGTCCTTCAAAAATCCAGTGAAATGCTGTCCTGTTTTGTTCTTTCAAGTCTCCCATATTCAGTTCTACCATTGTGACCATGTAAATCTGCCAGATAATTATAGTTACGTGGAGAGCCATTAGGGGGCCATATGTATCCTCCTTATTTATAGCTTGCAAATTTTTTTAAATAAATCAACCTGAAATAACTTAGCCTTGCACATATATAGCCTGTGTAAGTAGATAATCTTAATTTCTTTCCTTTGTTCACCTTCTGATTATTACATGTGCATGGTAGGACTTCTCATAATTGGGTGGTGCACCTTTTGGGGAGACATTATAGTTCATCTCTTCTGGCCTCTGTGTCAAATGATGTATATTTCAAATGTTTGAAATGTTGGCTGTATAGTAATGCATTTTTTGTAATCCATTAATTTTGTAAATCTGTGTATTAGTAGAATGGTTTGTATTGCTATCTTTTTTTTTTTTTTTTTTTT
>NW_020448708.1:55118-77618 GCF_003343035.1 Apteryx rowi
CTCAGGGTGGGTACTCTTGTCTTTCAAATACTGGAGAGCAAGGCTCAGTGTACTGCTGTCACTGCTTAGCAAACCCAGAATACAGTGTTGTGGCAGAGATACCGGAAGCACAGATATGGAAGCAAAATACTCAGAACTAATCAGCACTTTATATAGTGCTGCATTAATCTAGTTACTTTGTTCTTAATGCTTCAACTAGTTAGTTTAGAGGTTTCTGTATTGTGTTGCATGGACATACCTTCTGTTTAACCTTGAACACACTATTTAATTGTTCTGTGCCTCAGTTTTCCCTTTTCAAAATGGGAGTAAGACTTCCTTTTCTTAAAATAGTGTTTCTGATGTGTGAAAATTACAAGGAGAAGGGCTGTGTAAGTATGTAGAGAACGTATACTTTTATTATAGGGTCATCAATAATATGATGTGATATGTAAATATGATGCGATGCAGATGTTAAATTCACATTCAAGAAAACTAGCCGAAGAGCAAGACTTCTGACATTGATGAATATTTAAACTACCTATGTTATGCCTAAGTAGGTACGTCCATGAAAGGAAAAATGTTAATTATTCATAGTGCTTTGCTGTACCATAAAACTCGATTTATTGAGACTATAATTTGTTCGAGTTGCATCTAGTAGGAAAATATATCAGAAGTAATTAATTGTTTTCAGGATGTGATGTGGTAGATATATCCACAGAGGACAATTGAAAACAGTAGCAGCGTGGTATTGATTGCCTTTTRGAAGGAAAAAAAATCTTGTCCCATTTCTAAATGTTAACAATTCAGAGAGAAAAAATTCCCATTTGGGAAAAATGTTTTCCAGGTTGCTTCATTGCCAGGTGTTTGACATTGAGTCGAGCCTTAGATGAATGAAGCTTATGGCAGCTTTTGGAAATGACCGACTCTGGGGAATCTCAGCTTCCTGCTGTGAAAGTTTCTATTTTCAAAGCACATCAGTTTCAGTGGGAATGTTCCAGTGGTCCCATATGCTACTTCTGACAGAGAGCGAAGTTTTTACTCTGAATATGAGACAGCTACTGAAGAGGTTCCCTTGCTGCTAACAAAATGAATTTCAATATGTTGCCAATGAACAAGCGGCATGTTCCCAACTGCTAATGGAATTTAGTTCCATCAATTATTAATGGAAATTCTGCTTTGTTTCCCTTTTTGCCTTTTCCCTTTTAACTCCAGTACCTGCTACTGATAAGACTTTGTGGGTTCTGAAGCTGAAAAAGAATCACCCAAACAGTGTGCTAGTTTGCTTCGAAACTATTGCTATATTTTCCTCCCCTCCCTCATGCGCTTTCTCCTTGACTTAGCAGCAGGAAGCCTTTGTCTGAGGTGTTCATCTGGAACAACTTTTCCACACTTGTTTTCATGTTCTGTTAGATTACAGGGCAGCAGGCCTACCTTTGAAGCTCCCTTCTCTTTTGTTTCTTTGCAGTGCGCTCCAGTAATTAACTTTGTCCTTCTTTTATTTGTTCCAGTCAATCGCAGTCCACTCTGCTGAGCATCTTCTCCCAGGAGTACCAGGTTAGAAGTTTTCTCCTTTGTGAGGGTTGACAGGTGCCTAATTGAATGATGAATGTCCCTTTATTTCTTTGTAATTGAACTGCCAGCTTTCTGATTGGTTTGGAGGATGTTCCCTTTTCCACATCAAGCACCGCCTGAGTCTCAGTGGATGGCTGCCAAGCCTACCCATCCATCTGTCTAATAACATCTAGCCTTTGCTTATTTGGTGGACCTGTAATAAATTATGCTAAACCATTATTATTCTGACAATAATAATTTCCCTGTGTTGCGTGGTTCCATGTGCTAAATGTTTGCTGACTTGCACTGTCAGTGCTGCTTTCCATTGCTGACAGAGATGATGATAAATGACCATAGCCGGAGTGGCAGAAGGCAAGAGAGGCAGAAAATGGAGTCATTTATCATGAGATGACAGGTGTCAGTCAAGTGGCAAGTCTCTATGGAATTACTTTTTGTAGTTTTTCAAATAAGTTGTTTTTAAGCAATGTTCTTCCTGGTTAAAAATGCCAATTGAATTGTAAAACCAGAGTGCACCAGACTTAGATGGAATTGAATTGGGGGAAAATTAATACAAAGGTTGAACAAGAGAACAAGTTTTTCATTGCCCTCTACAGCCTTCAGTAAACTTATTTAGATTCAATTCTTGTGACCTTACTGGCTTTTACATATATGGAACATTGCAGTACAGTCTGAAGACATTCAGTTCAATAGGTAGAGTAAACGTCATTTCTGTATAGAATTCTAAAAATATAGTTCGGTTTATGTATCAAAGTATGGCTAAGAAACATGTGTTTGGGCAGTCATGATTTCTGTGTTTTGATCTGTGATACATTTATAAGACTCTTGATTTGTTTTTCTTTTTTTTCCAGAAACAAGTGAAAAGAACACATGCCAAGCATCACACTGCTGAGGCTGTTGAAACTTACTACCAAAGGTATGACCTCCCCACCCCAGGAAAGTGTATCATCATAACTACTAATTGTTATGATAATTATAAGTAAATTAGCTTATTAGGCTAATTTTCTATAAATATAGATCAGCAATTTGGGATGAGGTTTACAGAAAGGCTCCACTAAAGATGTTTTTCAGTGAAAAGGCAAAAATGTTGCAGCTTTGTTCAGTCTGATCAAGAAGGGTTTTTCTTCCTTGATTTTAAGTCAAGATAACAAAATATTATTCCTTACAATGCATGTCATAGAATTCATTATATATTGCCTATAGTTTGTAATCTCAGGATTTCTATGTCAAGACTAATATTGATGATAAATTCCTTAAAGTGAGGGAGCTTGCTTTGTTGCAGTTGCTTGTTTTTAGATTAACATTTGTGTTACATTACAAAAAGTTGCATGTTAAATTCGTGTATTGCCATTTAAAGCATTAATTATTAGATCTCTACTCTTTTATCAACAGAAGTGTCAGAAATAGCTTTTAAGGAGGAATGAAAACCTTGAATGTCATTATACAGTATTTTACAATTGTGTGCATCTTGAGCTAATAAATTGTAATTGCTACACCTTATAGTTTGTCTGTTAGTTCTATAGGTTTTTCTTAAAATATTGCAATGACATAATTGGGGCCATACTGATAACAGGTAGAGGTATGCAATTAAAATATTACTTTGTAGACTGACATATCTGAAGAGCTTGCATGGCAAGTGGGATCATACTTGTGATTATAGATGTCTGATACTTATGCTTAATATTAATCTTTATGAATCGGAAAAATAAGCAAAAAGCCTTAATTTGTAAACAATTAACTACTCTCAGTGATTCCACAGAGTCATATATTTAAAACCTAAGGACAATCTGATTATATTAGACACCAGCGTAGAAAATATAGTGTGAATTGTGGTGTTTTGAGGCTTACTTTTCTTTTCTTGATAGATGTATTGCTGTATAAAAAAAATATACTGGATCTTGTTTCACTTTTCCATTGTTGATTCTTGTTTAGGAAGAGTATTGGTTTAAAAATTTGTTGTGTTAATGGTCATATATATGCAATGCTATTTTTAATTGCTTTTCACTTACATAGTTTTAGTAAAGTAACCTATGCTAGCTGTAACTGCTAAATAAATAACTCTTTTCTTAGAATTCGTGTAAATCCCCCAAAACACTTTTATGATCAATGTATTACTAGTTCCAACAACTTAAACCCAAAACATGGAACCAGATTTTGCTTTATGCAAAGCAATAGTTGTGTGGGTGTCAGTAGGTTTGTAGGTATGATTAAGTTTGGCTCGCATCAGGTAGGAAGATTTGGTCTCCTGTCCCCTTCTGTACTGTCTGAAGTATGATGGAAGTACTTGACTAATGCATTATGTATAAAGCTATATGGTTGTGACAGGAAAAATCATTCTTTATGCTATTTCTAGGTTTTTCATGTTGCACATGTACTAACATGGCTGAATAAAATGCACGTTTTAAAATCAGAGATGTTCTGGTTAATAGTTAGAAAACTCATCTGCATCCTGTTTTAGCAGATTTACTGTGTAGTATGTTATGTAAGTTACAGGGGCAGACTACGTGAGTCAGAAGCCAGTTTGACATGCTACAAGCATAAACAAGACAAACACATCTTCTCCACTACTCTTTTCTAGCATTCATCTTACAGCTGTAAACCCTCAATATGTGTGGAATGCCTCTTCCTATTCCCACCTACATACAAGCAGATTATAGTGCTTCTGTTGCTTTCCTATGTCCAAAACTCTCCCTATTTTGGAAGGTATCGTTTCCAGTGGTCCCTGCCGGGAGCCAGTAGAAGTGCAGTTGAGTGAGTCTCCTCTGCTGAGACTTGTCTTAGATTTGGACAAACACAGAGGCAACTTATCAGAAAGCTCAGCAAGCTTTTCGGAATGGTATTGCCATCAGCATGTGAAGCCAGTCAGTCCATAAGGGACTGCCAGTAGCATTAGAAATATCTGACAGTAAATTACTCCACTGTCAGCTGTAGCTTTGGTGTTTTATCAGCTAGATGCATGTTTTAGAACGTTAGTGTCAAGTAAATCTCCCTGGTTATTTTGTTTATGAACTCTCATTTTTTCCCACCAATGTAGGTTTTCAAGTGTTTAATTATACACAAGGAGTCTTGTTTTGTGTTGTTTTACATATAATTTAATATATTTTACAGTAATAATATTTAATCATTGAGTCTCAKAATAATTTGAAAACAAAAAGCCTCCTCTGGGAAGAGTTATATGTAAATGGTGTTACACCCATTTCACAGAAAGGTAAAATGATAAAATTTTATAATATCCCTAAAAAATGACCAGAAGAGTCACTTTGGTGGATAGATAACGATAGAGCTAAAAAGATTATGGTCTTCTAAAGATGTCATGCTTGCTAACAGCTTGCTGTATCACTGTGGATAGGATAAACTAAGAGGCTCAAATGTTGGTAACTGTTGTTCTTTTCCAGATGGCTACAAAGCACAAAGTGACTTCCAATAATATAGCTTCTTCCCATCAACTCCTGAAAGCATGTTTTAGGCATTATTGAAACTTAAACATCAGAAAGTGAAAGTAACAGAGATGAGGAAGGCAATATTGTGTGAGGTGATTGTCAGAAACATCACCATGTATCTGTATTGGTATAATATTCTTAACTGGAAACTTTAAGCCTTTGGCATTGATAGGATAATGACTTTCCCCTTCATAGGATTCCAAATAGTTCTTTGAACTTTCTCTTTAGAATAATAATTTCATTGTTAGACTCTGATTTCAGTGAAGTAAGCCTTTATTGTTTAAACTACTACCTACTTGATGACATCTGTGATTAAATTTGCTATTTTGTTTTTGTGCATAGTAGTGAATGGAATATGTGGTGATTTATGCCTGTGTAGTTGAAGACCATGTGCAACCAAAAATCTTTACTGTGAATAATAGAGATTTCTTGTCTGTTATATATCTTTAAATACTGAAGTTATAATTCTTTGTGTGGCATTAAGCCAAAAAATTTTGAAATAGTTTTCTTAATTTATTTACTGTGGTTTTATCAATGACTTAATTGAGATTGATATGTCTTGCAGATGAGTGGGAAGCAACCCTGGATAATTAGTAATTGTTTAAAATACTTATTTCTTGAAAGATTTCCTGTTAAATACTGTACTAGAGTATTTTCCCCCAAGTGAGAGATTCACAGGAGATACTTGCATGTAGAGGCTGGCCTTTTCTTGCCAGTGCAGAATAACTTAGCTTTGTCTTGTCTAGGTACCTGAATGGGGTGATGAAAAATGCAGCTGCCCCTGTGTTACTGGAGCTGGCCAATGAGGTAATCATCTTTACTTTTTTCTTTAATCTTCCAGTGTAAAACCTAAGGGGCATATCTATAGTGACTTTACTGAGAAATGTAATTAACCTAAAAAAAATGGTTTCAAGGCACATTAGACATTTAAAATTGTTCCCCAGTCTGTTAGTACTTACAATAATTAGACAAAGAGCCCCATTTATTAATAAATCAGTTAATGTAATTAGTCTCTTAACTTCAAGGCAAATGTGTAAGAGAGACTCTGAATTTGTATTTTGCAGGAAATTTTGGAGAAACTAAGTAAGATAAGTACTCTGACACATTTTTTTAATATTTTTAAATGGAGTTACATCAGGTTTACTTTTTGCTGCTGTTGTCTCCTTGTTTTTAAATAATAAAACCCATCTAAGAATTTTTTTGTAATAGGAAGAGTTAAAACAGTTCATTTTCCTAACTCCTTTTAATTCATTTGGTAGAGATTAGAGAATGGCTAATGAAAACTGCTTAATATAAAGCAATTAAGCAGAATAAATTCCTCAGTATAGCCATTTCATAGAAAAGTTGGTGTATGAGAAGATCAGTACATTTGCCATTACAGTCTGACTAATTTATCGATGATGTTTATTAACTAGAATATGAATCTGCTTTGGGATGCAAGGAGTTATTTGCATTAAAAAGTGCCCTCTAAGGCATTACCTTAAAAGAAGATCTAAAAAGTTTCTAATGGTGACCATGAGCATCCTAGGAAAAAAAAAAAGAAATATCTACCCCTTAAAGTCTGAAATATTTATTTACAATAATAATAGCAATACAATATCTGATACAAGTTGGAACTGCTTATGCAACCCTCAAAGGGATAGAGTGAAATGTATGCTGTTTTGTGTTGCATTTTAATAGAAAGCATGGGAGGAAGGCAGAAAATGGGTGTTTGCATTAAAAATGATATGGCACTATGAACATTAAGTGTTGCAATAGCAGCAAGTTCTACATGTTACATTAGTAAGAAAGAATTGTTTCTCTCTCATGTACAGTCCTGCAGCCAGCAAATGAGCGATTACCTATCAGTTGTTAGAAGGTTTTAATGGTCTATGAAGTGTCTACATATCCTAATCATACAGTTAACATAGAATAAAGGATTTATTTCATATTAGTGGCAATGCGCAGCTTTTTACAGTTTCTGAAAAAAAATAAGTCTCTAAATATATTCTGTTCTCAGGATTTTACATAAAAAAGTACTTATTAAGAATTTAGGCGAACAGCACGATTCATGATATATAATGCCCATATTGTATGGGAACGGTCATAAAAATATTTCAAGCACAGAGTAATATATCTGTTACTGATTCTTGTTTGTATATTTTTTCTACCCATGATGTTCCCAATGATTTAGAGATGATGCGTATAATCTGACTCCAGTCAACATATCTTTGTTTATATTATACTAATGCTTCTTTGCAATTTAGATCAAAGATTTCTGCAGTTCAGAAATAAATAAAAATTAAATCAGAGGGAAAGGGAAGATATTTAAAGAACTTATCTGCTTCTGACTTCATAGTCGTAGGTATGTAAGAAAGGCAATGCATTTTGTGACTGCTGCCTAATGCATTAGGGAAATGTGGCAGTAACCAGCACCAGATTACTGCTTCCAAACAATCAAGCTGCCATTTTTATATGATACTTAATATTTAAATGACATACTCTTGCATCTGCTGACAATTGATGTAATGGTAATACTTTATGAGTCAGTATATATTTAATCAGTGGAAACTGTAAAAATTGGTGAGAAATATATAACATGCGTGCATTACAGTGTGTAGCAGCTTTGTTAAATAGGAACAGCTCCATATTATTTTTTGAGTTTGTTTGGGGTTTTTTTGAGGATATGTGAGACTACTTTTAAATTTTATTGGAAATTTCATTTGCCAGCTTTGTCACATTGTATACATAGTGCAAAAGGACTAAAATCTCATTTTTGTTAGATAAGAATAATAAAATTAGGCATTGTTCTCTTCATACAAATATTTTCAAGTGAGATTTGAAGCCCTATGAATTTTACTTACATGCTAAATTCTGACATGAAGCATGATGGCCCCATTTCAAAGAAAGATGGACATATGATTAATATGAAAATTAGGGAGATGCAAGTACCTGAACTAATAAGGTAGTCCTTATTCAGCCTGGACTACCTTCAGTAATTTCACCATTTTTCATGTGTCAGCTCTGATGTGGGTTACTGGAAATAAGCAGCTCTGTGGAAAGCATTTCTCTCTACTTGGGGAATTTAAGGGCATCCAAGTACATACTTATTTGGAAAAAAAATGTATATACAACTGAAGCAAGCTTTTTTTTGTTTAGTTACTAAATCAAGATAAAATTTTTGTATGAATATCGAACTTGAAAACCTGTCAAGAAAAATTCATTGTGATAATGTATAAGCAAGGTTTACTGTCTCGTAGTTAAAATTCTGATTCACCGAAGTGATGTTATAATGATATCTAAAAAGCTATTGTAATTTCAGATAAACTACACCATATATTTTCCATAAATATAAAAAATACTAAAATAGAGGAATAACTTATGTAAAAAGGAAAACATAATCTCTAAAGAAATTTTGATCAAGTCCAAAACAAAAATGCATCTGTTGGATCTGTTACTTCTAGTCAGCAAAACTAAGGAAGGTCTGCTGATGATATTAAGGATATATGATGGGTGCCATATTTATAAGTACTTACAGCAAAGGATCGCCACTTCTTTTCCTTGACAGGTAACCTTACAGAAAGGGGTTTACTGCCACCTTTTACAAAGAGCAGTTCAAATACAAGATATATATATTAATTTATATTACATACAATATATACTGTGATTAATATTTTACATTTTTATATCCCTGTTATTTACTTAGAACATTACTAGTCATGTTATTAACTTCTAATAAATTTAGATATTTGTCCATTCCTTCCTTATTTTATTTTAGTTACATGTATTACACTGCAAACATAAAAACAATGTAAACATAGATAGATACCTTTTTTTTGTAGTATGTGAAAAGAAGCTCAGATCAACATATTTAATTACTTTTTCTCAATGAGAGGGGAAAAGGGTACTRCATTTATCTGCACAAATACAGGAAAATGTTAGGTTCTCACATGAATTTTGGTTTTCTGCTGGGTACTGCGGATAGTCACCACACATTTGATACAAATAGTTGAGCTTAACACTTGAGAAAAGCTACTAACGTTACATTTAATGCGCTTTATTTTAAATCTACAAAATTTTGGTGCTGACAAAATGTGTGCCTAAATATATTTGTCTCTTGAAATTCTTTTTTTATTTCTGTTACGGTAAGGTGAACTTTGCCCCATCATTGATGGCTCGCATTGTGTTAGAAAGATTTCTACAAGAACAAGAACAAGCCATCCGTAAGTAACTTTGTTGTTGTTTTCCTTTTGTGTTTTTTTAATTTTAGAATTTTTTGTCTAAACTTTTCTCCTGACAATAACATAAAAATAATTAATGCAGCATTGCAAGTGAGCTAATGAGGGCCACATTTTAAGGCTGGTATCTTGAACGGCTAACGACAGTTAAACTTTATGTAAAAAGACCACCCACAATTTAATGCTAGCTAGATGAATGCTTTTTTTTCCCCTTTTTAGATTTTCAGAATATCTGTCCTTTCAGAAAAATAAAGTATATGGGGCTCACAGTACACTTAAATATTTAAAGCTACATATTTTAAAAGTCAATAATTACCAAAAATAAGCTTTAAAAATAAACCTAAGCCATTTTTTAATTCTGCAGCATTAGAGAAATATTGCTACTAAATGCAAAAGTGAGTTAAACTGGTCTGAGTACAAGGAAAAAAATGAAAGAAAAGAAAAGAATAGAGCTACAGGAGGAGGTTCAAGCCTAAATTAATTTGCCACTGAAAAAATACATTTTGTTATTTTCTCTGTGTCAACTGCATGATTAAAACCGGCTGTTAAGTGAGCTCTGGGGATGTGCTCGTAAAAGATTTATGAGTAATATTCAATGTGATATTCAAAGTGAGTCATGAATATCAGGGTAATTGCTCTCAGTGCTGGCTCTTTTACTAGGCAGGAGTTTGTCAACTGCCCCATAAATATTTGCCTAGTCTCATGTAAAAAAGACAATTTCATCTTCTGCATTTTTATTACCTAGTGTAATGTTTACCTTTGAAGCTTGACTATGGCAGAATAGGTAAAAAGCTTCAGAATATGCTTTATGCATATAATCTTCTCTTTTTGAAAGCAGAAGATAATACCTACTAAAATATCATCCAGTAGCATATGGTGTTTTTTGTCAGGGATTTTTCCTTTGGTTTTCTTTGAATCTGCACAGTTATCAGTGACTGGTGGCCCAGTTACCTTGTGAAGGTTTCATTTGAATGAATTAAGTACTTCCCCTAAAAATTCAATATCATTTCAATAGATGTAGCCTCTAAAGTAACCTGCAGTGATGCTTCATGAGCAAATCACATGATGTCAGAATGGTATGGTTTCGATTTAATCAAGAAAGAGATTAAAGTGGATGTGTGTTATTTTCAACTTCGCCGCAGCACCACCATTTGTCAAAGTCAACCTTCTGATTGCTTTGGACCTACTGCTATCCAGGTCTTGTCAAAATAGTAGTCAGCACAATCTGAGGCAGGTAGACTAGCCTATGTAAAGCAGTATCAAACATAGTAAAACAGAATTCATTGGCTGGTGAATTATGAAGTTAATAGATTGATCATAAATTTTCTGACTATTAATTTATCTTTATAATGCTGGCATATCTTCAGTACATTTTTCTTTTTATTTTGCATCATCTTATACTGCACAGTCAAACAGAATATAATTCTGAAGTGTGCTGTACATGAGAATTCTTAAAGCAGCACTGATAGACGATGTCTGAAGATGTTTTGTATAAGTACCCCAGGAAAGAGCATATTTAGAAACATGTTTAGAAAGAGGCATTCCAAGAATGTTGTTTCTGGGAATAGGAGGCAAATTGTTTATAGAGTACTATGGTCTTGAATTACACTCTAACTACATAGAATCAAATAAATCCTTATTTTGAAGCATTTTTAGTTTTATAGCTGTTTAGCTATAATGATAGTTTTATTGTAATCTATTTTAAGATTTTTTTTCAAAAGTAAATTCATTACACTTTTGGATTTGGAGGGGGATTATGCCATATAAAACAATTCACTGTTTGTTATATGATTGTCAGTAGACTGACTTGTAATCCAAATGTGGAATGATTAAAAATCTTTCATGGACATCAAAACTGTGAAGAATCAGTTTTAGCATTGGTTTTTATTTATATTAAGTAGCGATATACTCCCCTTCAAAATACTTTTTATTTTTTATTTTTGTTAAAAGGTGTGCTTTTTATTGTCTGTTATATTGTGTGGGTGTGGCAGGGGAATTGCAGGGCTGTTAGGATACTGTGGAGCTGCTAAACTGATTTTAAGGAAGGAGCTGTGAGATACTCTGGCTTCTATTCTGACACTTTCTGCTCCCTCACAGCAGCGACCTGGCTGGCCTTTGGCAATGAAATTCAATGCACATGGCTCCGCAGTCAAATCATCAAATTTCCCTGTGTGTATATTAGAGTTTTGTAATGTATTTCCATTATGAAACAATGCGGGGATAATTGTCTTTGGTAGCAATTAGCTAACAGGTTTGTTCAGTGCTATTGGCAGAGGCATCCATCATCCCCTCCCTGACCACACTTTTTTGTCTACTGTGGACTATGGAGATCAATAGAATTCTATATAGTGGAAATCACCCCAGCTTTAATGAGCTGCAAGTCTCAGTCAGTCTTGGTTTGTATTTTTAATTTATCCCCTTTAAATCTGGAAAAAATGCTTTCCCTTTGGGATAGGAGAGTACTGTAGCAGTACTGTTACTTTCACTAATCAATTCATGCTTCTAAATTATTTTGATTCTGCAAAAACGTATGGTTGGTAGCGACTGGGAGAACAGAAGCACACAGCTTATTGCTTCTACTAAAATACATCCTTCCTAAAATACAGAGAATTGCTGCAGTGTAAGTTACTTGTTTGGTATTACCATTAACTCTCCTGTGTATAGACTTTAAACCATAGAATTTCCAAGGCAAAGGATTATAAGGTCTCAAGTGACCCGAATGGTATTAATTTTTTTTTTTTTTTTACAATAGCCTATTTAGAGAATAACAAAAGTAAGTTTTGCCTGTGTTTTTTTAAACACAGCATGTTATATCAGGTGAATGCTGTTTACAGTGTATATCAGTTTTTTATTGATAAGTAAAAGTTTCTGGAGAGGACTTTTTGTATGTTTCTGAAGAATCAGAAACTAGGAAAATAAATCTGTGGGCAAGGGAATATGGAAGCAGAATTATCACTGAGCAGGAATGTTTGCATTCCTCTTTGCAAGTTAGGCAACAAAATCTGTTGAAAGCAAAAGATAAATCTTTCTATATAAAGACATCAGTCCTAATGGTGGGAAAGTTTTCCACCAGTTGACCTATTTGCCAATATAGAACTATTTTGTAGCTAACACTGTAATACCTTTAGTACTCCCTTTAAAAAATATATAGAACTGGGACTTAAAATCTGCACAGGTGATTTAAGTACAATGGAAAATTGTACACTTAGTGTCCTAGTTTTCTTCCATTCCAGAAAATATACTTTTGATTTGATACTCTTTTTCCTTTGTCAATGACATTGGATTTAGGGGAGAGATTACTCTGTTAACACACCAAATTCCTTATTTATGTACTATAAGGCTTTTGCAATCAAAAGTACTGTGTTCGCTATGGTTTTCTGACATAAAGTAATAGTGCTCAGAGTAGATCTCTGTGCCACTGTTTTTTTAAGTACACAGAACATAAATATGCTATAATAATCACCATTCTGCTGTGGTGATGAAGCATGTTGTCAAAGAAGGGCTTCTGGATGTGAACAAGGCACATCATTTTAGTGTTTTAACTATTTGGGTTTGAGCAGGGGAGCCTTGTGTGCCAGTTTTCCATCTATAACAAGCTTCAAGTTCTATTGGGATGCTGAAGAATTTGAAGAATGTGCTCTTACTATGTATACTTTGACTTAACCAAGTTCAAAACCTATTATTCAACTAAGCGCTGTAATAATTCTTTCTATTAGCTTACTAAATCTCTCAGATTATACTGTCAATGTATGGAAGATTAACTCCAAACAAAACTTTGGCACCAGGGGAAGAGGGTGCCTTATACAAGCTTAATGAAACCCTATACACATAACATCATAGGTTGTAGTTATTTCCATAAACAAGTATATTCTAAAAACAGAAAAGAAAAAATAAACTTGATGTTGTCTTTAAAATAGATCGTTTCTGTACTTAGAGACTTAAGCATCCCTTTAAGACATTAGATTCCAGATGCTAGAGTAGACGATACAGCTGCAGTCTAACCCAGAAGGCATCCAGAGTTCTGCTTCTGAGCATAATCAGAACTTCTCTCTCACAGAGTCTCTACAGTGGTGAATAACACAGTGCTGATCACATTAAAACTATGAACCAATGTGACTAAGTAGGACTGGATATCATGTTTTCCCCTCCTGGCTGAGGGTACTAAATACCTTTTTGCATGGAACAGATTTCAGCTGGTACATTAAAGGCACCCTCTTCCTATATTTTATCAACCTGCTTATTTCCTTGTGATTTTAGAATACTGGGTTCCAGTCTCCATCGAGTCAAAGTGATTAAACTCGGGTAGTTTACTACCTGAAGGCTCTACCATCTTTTGGAGCCAGGAGAACAAAAAAATGAGATGTTTGTTTTAACTAAAGTGTTGGAGCATCTAACTTGAGCAGAGGGTTCAGGGCCATGTATACTATTGGAAAAAAATCCCTGTTGCAGCCCTCAGTAAACTGGAAATGCATCAGTGTTTTTTGTTGGCTGCTTAAGACAGCTCTGAGGAAGTCAAGTGCTTGAATGTCTTTTTCAGATGGCTCCTCCTGCATTTTACTGCATAATCAGCTCTTTAATTGAGATGCCTCAGCCGTCAGGTGCTTTTATCCTTTTTGCCAAAGAAGAGTCATTCTGAAGAACAGCAAAGTTAGGTCAGGTACTGGTTTTTAGCTCCTCCAATACACTGGACATAGATGCTGTAGGTATTCAGGATAAAACTGGTGGTAAGATATGTTCCAGAGATTTAATGCTTGTGCTTTTAGCACAGTGCTTCATTTATGGATGGCAAAGATTTGAAGAGAAGTTTAAATTGGGTTATTTGAGTTAAAGCCATTTTTAGAGAGAATAGCAGGGCCAATTCCCACTGCTGTTCACAAATTACCCTGAAGTAGCAATATTTACACAGATGCTAGTGTATCTCCTATTAAATGAATGTGTCTCCCACTAAAGGATGCCTGTGTCTACCTTATGGGAGTTTGAAGATGTCCATTTCTATAAACAGAAACTTACTGTACTCGATGGTCATGATTTAAAATCTGAGACACTGTTGGTCAGATAGCTCACTAATATACAGTGCTTTACACTGAAGAATGTTCTGTGTTTACTTAGGGCATGAAAGACTCACTCGTTCTCTAATTCATTCTAGAAAGAGAAGTTAGAGTAGTCCAAGAAAAAGTAACTTTCGGGATTTGAAGGCAGATAGCTTTTCTAAGCAATACTGCAGCAAGAACAGTTCTCCCCAGCACTGATTTATCAGTACACCACTGTGGCTGCGTTTGTCAGACGTTTATACAGAAATGGAAAGATTGAGCCTTGCTCAGTGTTACAGAAAAGCTACTGAATTTCCTCAGAAAAAGTGGACAGCAGCCTCATATAGGTTAGAAAGAAAAATTGCCCTTCATTTTGTGTTCATCTATTTTTCCCCTTCTAGCTTAAAGAGGAAGCAGGGAATGGGTACATGTGGATTCAGAAGTGTTTAGCTCTCATAAATTCATGCCTGTCAAGTGTAAGATTGAATCCTTGTCTTTGCTTTGACACAAGCTCTCTATAGGACTGTGGCCAAGTTAATTAACCTGTTTATGGTTCAACTATTTCATTTGTAAACTGGGAATAGTATTTGGATCAAAACTCAATTCATGGCTAGTGAATAAGCCAGTATTTATAGATCAGCAAGAAGAAGGTGCTGTATAGTGGTTAGAAACCCGATTATGTTAACAGCATTCACTTTGCGTCAGTTGTGCATACTGTCCAGAATAAGTGGAAATAAGAGCATTACCTCAAAGACTGTCCAACACATAACAAGAAAAGTAAGTCGAAGGGTTTTGGCTTCACTAAATAATATCACTATTCATATTGGAAATATACAGTAATAACTAGCCTAATGAAAACTATTCTTTTGCATTGTGTCCTCCGCCTCTTGCTTCTGTTCCACTGTGCTTTTCTTATTCAAGAGTTAAGAGGATGAAATTAAGGTGCTTGTAGTATACAACATTGGGACTGTAGGTCTACTCCCCAGTTTCTTCAGAGAAAGTTTTAATTCAGTTGCCAGTTCTCATTTGGAAGAGACATTGGCTCACTACTGTATGAATACCTGCATATGATACCTGTTGTGTAGCAGCATCCCCACATCACCAGGCTATTATATGGCAAATTTAAAAAACAGCTTATTAACAGTCAGTCTAATGGTGAAGGAAAAATAATTCCCCATTCCCCAAAAGGGAACAAATGAAATGCTGACAGTAGATAGAAAAAAAAAAATCGTAAGGTTTTTTTTTTGTTGTTGTTGCTGTTCAGACAGGGGATCTCTACTTATGGGAGCATAACTTAAATGTCTGGTACCTTTCCTGTCTCTGTAAAATATGTTGCCTTATGCCAGTATGAATCCAAAGATACAAAAGGCGGGGGGGGATGGAAAAATTAAGAGTGGCTTCAAATGCTTATTTCAAAATATTAGCATTGCTCAGTATTAAGAATAGTCTGTCTTAAAAGACTGTATGTGTAATGTGATTGTGGATGCAGAGAAACTGGATAATTCATGCAATTTTATCTTTTTGCAACAGTGAAATCAACTGCCAGTCAATAGAATGCAAGCTTAATGGACCACAGTCAAAAGGCACTCAGCAAAATACCCTTGACTTAAGCACAAAGCTCTTATTTCCTGATACTAATTGGCTAGAACAAGATTTCATCAACACGGAAAAACACACAAGGAAGTACAGCAGAATTTTGCCAATACCTACTCTGCACCTATAATTTTTACTTGAAAAGGCAGCGTTACCCACTTTAAATTTGCGTATTTTCAGTAGACATAAAGTGAAGGCAATATTGTATTCAAGATTGTTTTTACAAACTATGTGCTATACTACAATCAGTAGTATACTGTATTTAGCATTTTCACAGACCTGAAGGCTAGCAATTGGCCCTGTTGCATGTCTAGATTTGATAGGCACATATCAAATTCACTTACATGTGCTGTATATTAACATAACTCAAGGCTACCAGCCTGAAACCAAATCCTGAGTTCTATGGATTCTGCATTAATGCATCCTGATAATTAGTCAATGGTAATATACTTCTGAAAGGTGAAGCATGTTCCTATGGTATATATATTAACTAGTGAACACTTTGTATTACGGAAAAATGAGAAATAATTATTCAGATATATATTAATTCCTGGTGATTTAATGAATTTTAGATTCTTGTGTAAGAGGTTCTACAGAGGAGGAAATCATTTCTAAAAGCTAAGTATGAAGCATTATCTAACAGAGGTGATACAGTTTTGAAATGAATTTTATCTGTGTTAACGAGTCTTGACATGCAAGGATTTTATGTGTAGGTAGTTTTCTCAGAGCAAATAGATTCCTTATGGTAGGTATGCTGTATAAATATACTAGACAAATTTGAAGTCAAAGTGGTGCCCAGCGACAGGGTGCGAGGCAACGGGCACAAACTGAAACACAGGAAGTTCCATCTGAACATGAGAAAAAACTTCTTCACTGTGAGGGTGACAGAGCACTGGAACAGGTTGCCCAGAGAGGTTGTGGCGTCTCCTTCTCTGGAGATATTCAAAAGCCTCCTGGACGCGATCCTGTGCAACGTGCTCTAGGTGACCCTGCTTGAGCAGGGGGGTTGGACTAGATGATCTCCAGAGGTCCCTTCCAATCTCCCATTCTGTGATTGTGTGATTCTTGCTTTCCATCCTTCTGCCTTCACTTGGCAAGTGGACTGGAGATGCGTTTTAGCAGAAGCAATTGATGCTAGTGCTGCTCTGCTCAACATGAACACATAAACTACATCTCATAGGATTTTTTTTTTGTTTTTATTTCACCAAAAGCTGAGTATASACTGCCTGATGCTAATGGCTTCTCTTCTGAAGTTGCATTATTTATTTAATAGCTAAGATAAGGAAAGGAAGTTGGGAGGATATTCTAACCTTATATACATGGAGTACCAGGTAAATAATCAACAAATAGTCAAATAGAAGAAGCATGAAATTGTATTTTCTTGGATTATATAAGTGGATGGCAGAAAAGGTAAGATAAAAAATGTTATTGCACTTCTTCCTCTTTGTTTCACATTTCTATTACAAATTGATATTCCTGTTTAACATCTTTATCAACAACCTGGAGGAGGCAACAGAGTATACTCTCTTCAAGTTTGCAGATGACGAAAATGACAGGGCTGCCATTCAGAGGAACCTAGACAGGCTGGAGGAATGGGCTAGCAGGAAGCTTATGAAATTTAACAAGGGTAAATATGAAGTCCTGCACCTGGGAAGGAAGAACCTGTTGCAGTGGTGCAGGTTGGGGACTGACTGGCTGGGGAGCAGCTCTGCTGCAAAGGACCTGGGGGTCCTGGCAGGCAGCAAGCTGCACATGAGCCAGCAGTGTGCCCTGGCAGCAGAGAAGGCCAGCAGCACCTGGGGCTGAATTCACAGGAGCAGAGCCAGTAGACTGAGGGAAATGATTATCCCCCTCTACTCAGACCTTATTAGACTGCATCTAGAATACTGTCCCCTGTACTACAGGAAAGACGATGATAAACTGGAGTGAGCTGGAGGGCCGCCAAGATGGTTGGGGGCTGGAGCACTTGCCTGGAGAGAGAGATGGTTTTGGGAGCACCGAACAGCAGCCTGCCAGTACCGACGGGGAAATTATCAAGAAGGCAAATCCAGGCTCTTGGCAGCAATGCATGGTGGTAGGATGGGAAACAACACGCATATACTGAAACAAGAGATGTTTACAACTTCACAACTTTTAATAACTTTTGTGGTCTATTAATGCTATCCAGTCTGCTTTGTGTTTTCCTAAAGTAGATGTTAATTAATTGTAAAATTCATTTTTCAACAGAAGCTTTTAAAGATGAAAGCTTTCTTATGTAGTTAACCCTTTACCTTATATTGGTAAGCCTTAAAATGATAGTGTTAGTGCTGGTATCCAAAGTGTATTGAATGTGTGTGTGCATGTGTGTGTCTGAAGAAAGAAACATGATCTAGGTGTGATTATCTAAGAGAAAGTCCTAGGAAGATTGAAATTGAATGTAGTAACTGTAATTAGCTAAAGTCTATTACAAGTCTATTACTATATGATAAAACTGTCAAAATAATGACTGGGGCCTCCTACAAATCATGCAGAAGATCAATAAAGTTAATCCTACGTCATAGCTTGAGAATTTAGAAATTCTATTTTGACCTTAATTTGTGATGGAGCCATTCAAAACATATTTAATAAATGGGTTATAGTTCTTCTTCTTAATTAAAAATTAAAACTATTCCTCAACAGTTTTCCCCAATGGAACAGGCAAATATACTTGCAGTACACATGATGTTTATGTTACTTAACTGATTGCTTACCCCTTTCAAGAAAATGTTAGTTATTCATATTCATAACGTCTGTTATTCATATACACTAAACTTGTAGTGATACCTCTTCCAAAAAATTCTTGTGGTTCAAAAACCCTATTTGGGGTGTTTAAAAAAAGACTTTTTTTTTTCCCTGTGATTTATTTTCTTCGCCATTCTGTATAGGAACTTATCCTTCATTTATTCTGTTATATGTGAGTGCCTTCCAGTAGTGTGTTCAGCTGTATGCATACAGTCATATGTCTGTCATGTGTTGTTTGTTCTCTCCTATTCTCCCAAGGAGGAGAAGCGTAACCAGTTAAGTGTTTAGTTTGCTGAGGTTTGTTTTGTTTTGTTTTAGTATACATGTTCTCTTATAGTATACATGTTCTGTATTTGTTAGAGAAGACAAAGTGAAAGAAATGTGCCTTTCATGGGGAGCAGAAGGGGGTGGGGGCCCTATGTTCATTCCACAGTCTCAGACAGGCTATTCAGAAGGACTCCTTTTCTTCTTTTCTTCACTCCCCTACACATACAATTTGCACTCTTATAGAGAGAATTCTGTTGCAGTAGGACAAGTATAACTTTTTACAGATTGGCTAAAATGCCTTTCTTCTTCTTCAGCCTTCCCATTAAGATATTCCAGGAGAATATTGCAAAACAGAGATGGATTTGTGCTTTTCAGATAGCTGTTCCCTATGTAATATGTATATCCAGCCTTTTTAGCTCAAATTCCTTGRGACTCTGTTTAAAAAATAGTATGAGATATGCTTTCAGTTTGTCACCTTGTCCCCAAATAGTTGTCAGAATAGATCTTTGGTAGAATGGTAGTTTTTACTGTCATGCAATTATAGCCTTGTCCTATTAGTGTTTTTTGGCTGCATCACATTATTTGTTAACGTAATGATACCAGATCAGTTAGTGATCTTTTAATCGTGGAATTCTTTGGTTTGGATAACAGTTCCACCTATGAATCTGGTCCTGGTCATGATAGGTATTGCAAAACTACTCTGAGAAAAAGTATCTTCCACCTCTCTCCCCGTAAAACTAAAATATAAATGAAGGGTTGCTTCTGTCCATCATGCTGCAAGATGGAAAATGATTAGGAAACTGTTAGGACATGCCCACCATCCAGAAGGTAACAAAACCCGTGTATACATTGTTTCCTAGTCTGGGATACTATGCTTGATGGTGGGGGGAGGACAGCACACAGACAATCCTCCACACTAGGCAAACACCAAATAACCTTTGCCCGTTTATCTTTTGTCCTGCATACAAGCACTTAAAGACAAGTACTGGCTGTTGTTCTATATCGCTTTCAAAATGCTGATTCTTTTTTGATAATTGTTACTCTTTTGGTTTTCTTTTTAATTTTAATACTCGTATTTCTAAATACCCAGCTCTTTAAAAATCCTGTGATATCTTTGGCCCTGGTGTTTTGTAGCTGTGAGTTTCATAAACTGGTACATTTGCATAGGAAAAAAAGATTTAGGTCTAAGTTTGCTTTCTTTAAAGCTACTTGAATGTCCACTTGCTATTCTGACACTGAACAGAAATGGTAATCAGGAACCTTTCTGCCTTTGTGGTGTCTTTTACTTTTGTGTCTTCTAAAATAAATGTTTCATGTGCCCAAACTTTCTAAGTTTTTTCAGGCCACTGATGATTCTTTTCTGTCTTTGAACCCATGTTGCTTCCCCTAGATATTTTTGAGATAGGATGACAGAACTGAATGTAATGATTCCAAGTGGGTTTATATCAGTATATCATATAAAAATATTATAAGGAGTTTGGTGATATTTCCAAGCCCATTTATTTTATTCATCCAAATTAGAGTCAGTCTTCAGTGAAGAGTGATGCTCAAACTCAGCCAATTTAGAGACTAGTAAAATGAACAAATAGCCGACTTTTCTCTTTCACTGTGCATTACTGGATGTTATGGTCTGGAAATATTTTGTGTTGTGGATTCTACTCTCGCATTTCTGAAGGTGTAACCTCCAAATAATAAGCCCCAAATTCTGCACTTTTTCAACAGCAGAATCCTGTAATTCAGACTACCTTTAGAATGGGAATCGCAATGTAAAGTATCCTTTTTTCTTTTTTTCAGGAGGTGCAACTGAGTTTATTTCCTGTTGTAACTTTATTTTCTGTTATTTCAGGACAACTGAAAGTTCAAGTGATAAAAACAGCTTTTTCAAAATAAAAATTTTGAACAAATATTTTGAATCCTTATTAGTACAGTTCTTCCTAAGCTTATCTTCAAGACTGTACACTTTCTTGCCTGTCCCTGACTCATTCTTGCTTTTGGAAACCATGATTCCATATGCTTTTCTGAAGAACTTTCTTCTTTCTCCCTACTTCAGGGGTGATTCTCTTTCTCCTCTGCAGTTTCCCTAGCCACTCTCACATTTTCCTCAAGTTATCTGCTAGCTTGCTGATCAGGGTATATCACTACAGAGCTATATGCTTTCATTAAATATCAAAATTGCTTTATTTACAATTATTTTATGTTTCTTTTGAGATGGGTAAAACAATTCAGTAGACAGAATGAAGAGGTACACATTTTGCTTTAAAAAGTCTTCTCAATCTGCTGTTGAAGCATGCAGTCATTTAGCCTTAATGTTATGCTCTGAAATTTATTTGCTTTTGTTTCACTAAACTACATGAGGTCCCGGCCCTGAAATGACAGGTACAAGGCAGTCACGTGCTAGGTCTGAAATGTGCAGCTGTGCGGCCACAGCTTTTCGATAGGTGCCAGTAATAATGGCAAATTTGCCATTATTACCTGATTTTTGGCAAATTTGAATCCTTTATAGCCTCATTACTTGCTTTTCTGGGGTACTTACAAAAGATTTTAAGCAACCTGGTTGTTAAGCATCCCACTACTAACTTCTGCGAGGAGAAACTGGACCTGTATTTCTACTTGTTCTCAGTATCTAGTCCTTGACCATGCTTTGGAATTTTGTTTTGTAACTACTTTAGTTTCCTTAGCTACTAATAATAAACTTTATCAAAGATTTTTAAAACAATCTTCTTTTTCTTTAATTTGCTTTTTATGACACGTCCAAAAATTGTAAAAGGTGAGTGATGCCCAACTTTCGTTTATGCACTGGTATTGGTCATTCCTCAGTGTATCACAGTCATTTAAGTGCTTGTTGGAATGGTCATTAAAAACATAATGTGCTGGATATAGACTAGCAAGACTTTATTATATAATTCCCTAATCACTGCTAACTTTTCTAAACACTAACTGGCACTAATTTTTGCGACCTTCCAAGTCTTTGCTACTATTTGCTGGTATATAACTTCCCAAAGTAGGTGTCTAGCATAAATGAAAGATTAAATCCTTGCCWAAAAAAAACAAGTTTTTCTCTTAATGGAAAATCGTTATACCAACTTAGTTAAAATTGTGCCCAAGATGTGTAATGGTGTATGCCAATAGTGATATGCCTATGCACAGAGTTGCTAATAGGTTTACATTTTCAATGCTTTTTGTTTGTTTTCTTTGACTAGCATGTTAGATTATAAACTGTGGTAGGATGTTTTAAGTGCCTCTATAAATTTATGAATTTTTTAACTAGTGTCTCTGCTGCAAACAGAACTTTCTACTTCCTCATCTAGTGAGCGACATGACAGCACTGACTAACCTTTTTTTATTTAGCAGGGAGTTCTGTGAGTTCTGTTGCTACTCTGCAGCTCAGCAGCTACTCTGCTGGTAGAGTTTTGGTGCATGATAGAAAGGAAAATTTTGTTCATAAAGAACAATAAAAGGAAACTAGCTACACAACCAGTGACACTAACCTGCTGTCTCATTCCTGGCCCAGTGTTGGCTGGCAGGTATAACTCTTTTAAAATGGGAGAATTTTCCTGTGCACTGTTTGAAGATGGCAGGCCATGTGTAAACAATAGGATCAAAGAAATATTGGAATTGGAACAAAATATTATTTCAAAATGCCTG
>NW_020448708.1:82618-198797 GCF_003343035.1 Apteryx rowi
TTTTATCTTTGTTTACAGAAGGGCTGAATCATGCACAGGTTAAAAGAATTTGCCTCAAGTCACACAGGAAATCTTTGGCAAAGCTGGGAGTCTTCCTAGTCTCAAGCCTGGTATACATGTAAGGATTTGCTGATATAAATATACCATCAGCTGAACTCTAACAGCAGTTATTCCCAGGAAGCAGACAGCTTGTGCTCGTACAACAGTGTTGCTTTTTCTCTGAGAGACTGTAAAATGGAATGTTTGATGTTTGTAGAAGGCATTTTTCTAGAATAAAGTTTTTCCAATAGTATTACTAATTATTTGGTATATATTCTACATTCACATTTAAAAATGAAGACCTCTCCTGATTTATGCTATTTTTTCATTGCAATACCAATATCAGTCAATAAAAAACTGATGAAAAGTCCTTCTAAACTTACTTATGGCTTCTTTTGTGTCTTAGATTTATATATTTGAAAATAGCACAGGAAGTCACCTACCAATATTTGTCCATCCTTTAAATATAGTCAAATAAATGTGTTGCTGCTAAATAAATAAATAATTTTGAAAACTACTGAACTGGAATTGTCAAATCTGTAATGTGCTTGGTTCAGACCAAAGGCTTCATTGTTTATAAATTTTGTTTGAATTTCTACGTATCTTCTTTAAGGTCTTGTAGTATATGGAGGTTATTTTGAGTTGTTTTCTTTGTACAAAGCAGTTTCCCTAGGAACTATGCATGATGCTTCTGAGGCACAAACTGTCCAATGAAATTGAATAAGTAACCCAAGGGCTGATTTCACCCTGTGCTAATAAAATGCTTCGGTGTTTCAAAACTGTTAGAGTAAATCATATCATAATGGATAAGTAGCTACAAATTCACAGGTTTGTAGTTGCTGTAGTTGCCAGTTGGATAATTTTTAAAAGTATCAATATCATCGGTGTTTTCCTTTATAAAAGTATGTCTCACTTCCTGCCAAGTGGATAGTGATATATTTACACTGAGCTAACAGTTTTTTTGTATGTTTTTGTTCTTTATTTCACTAGCCTCCAAGACTCTTATAAATAGTATGTTACGGGACCCTTCTCAGATTCCAGATGGAGTTCTAGCAAACCAAGTCTATCAGGTATTAATCACAGTTGTCTTTTTTTTCTGTGGCAATGCTGTTATCTGCCTAGCAGAGTAAAAGATTTTTAAACCTCATTTAATTACTGTCATCATAAACTATCACTGAGGTCAGGGTGCACCATAAATGGCAATGCAGTATTTGCGAGGAGAGCATTTCACTTTTTAATAGCTTGCTTTTATAGTGAATAAAAGCATGCAATTTTTGTTTTCTGTGATTAAATCTAAACAGCTTCTGATAGCCTTTTTGAGGAAAAGTAATTACTGTTTTTAAGATACTGTTTAACTATAATAGTTTTGTAGTTGCCCATCACTATACTACTTTCTTATATGTCTGCAGTGTACTGTGAATGACTGTTGTTATGGACCACTGGTGGACTGCATCAAACAGTATCCTTTCCCATAAAATTTTAGGTGCACAATTGACGAGCTTAGACTGTGGAGATGTGTCTAGCTTTAACCTGACATAAAGTTCTGCTTCACAAAACACGTTTCATACTCCTATTTTACATTCAGGCAGCTAGAGGGTCACTGCAGAGCTTTCTCTTATACTGTTTAATAAAAATCAGATGGACAACAGGAAGTTGTCAGTTTGGTGGCTGCACATTTATATGCCTGACTGAACCTCTTTGGTTTTGATTAGTTGAAATGTGTGTCTGGTTTTCTGTTAACAGTAGTTGACCGTGCTTTGAGCAAGGGTTTGGACTAGATAATGTATAGAGGTCCCTTCCAACCTCAACTATTCTGTGATTCTGTGATTAAGTTACTAAGTTCCATAGATAGTGATCAACATTATGGTATTAGCTTCATTATGAAAATGAGTTTTAATTGGAATATTTTCAAATGTAAATTAAGTTGTGTTTGATTGACTGATTAGTATTTTTAAAATTTTATCTGACATTCGAGTGCAGTTCTTTTACTTTCTCGTCGTCTTAAAGGAAATGAGGATATCTGTAGAAAGGACATTATTTTTGAAGTATGTAGCTTGAGTTTTAGGGTATTTTTTTCTTTTCTTTTTTTTTAGCCATGATGAAATGATTAATCAGAGATCCTCAGTATCCAGTGAGGATACTGCAGGAACTCCATACGGTACTGAATATTCCAGAAAATATTATAATTTGTTAGGAATGATACCTGTGACCCAAAATCTGTTTAATAATGTCCTGGAGGAGCTGCTCTTTTATTTCAGCCTGCTATTGAAGGAACAATTTCAAAATCGTGACCTTCTACCACTGAGCAGACTGGCAAGATAATTCCCTCCCAAACTGTAGGGAACCCTGGCATAAATCTCTACATCAAGTTTGGGAAAAGATCTGGATTTCCCTCTATAGCTGCAGGACAGAAAAGCTACAGTGGCATTTAGGTATGCATGAGAAACAAGATACTGACTGTAGAAAGTTATTAGAGAAGATTTTTGTCCTTACTTTCGTAACATTTGTTGAGGTTGTGATACGTGCAGTGGTTACATGAAAATGTGTTCTTTCCATTAGAATTATTTGCCTCATATCTGCTACAGGCTCAGTCCTGTTCCCATTAACTTTAATGGCAGCAAGATAAGAGTTTTAACTGTATTTTCCAAAGTGTTTTTAATCATATTTTTAAGGATTCATTGAGACCATCCTCAACATTAAACATAGCTCTGTGAAAGTGGATTAATCTAGTAAGTTACATTTTTTTAAAGGGTTATTGATCAAAAAGCCTGATAGCCTTGGTGCATAAGATTAAGATTTTTTGATGAACAATCTGGCTATAGTCTTCTAAAAGTGTCATGTTAAAAGATAATACAAATATAGAATTACTGATAGTTTTTAAGAAATAATTTCTCTGCAGTCTAAAAGGTCTTTCCTATTCTCTCCAGATTCTGGTTCAAATCAAGTTATTCAATATATAACAACATCAGTGAGAATAATGAAAAGTTTTTCAGTCCTACTTTGGTGCAGAAAAGTTCGGTAATACTTAGCTGTGCGACTATATTATCTGCAAGTATGTTGCTGAATTAGATGTTAATTTTAAGGCACATAAAATAGTTGAAAATCAATTTAAAGTTAAGGTTTTAAAAGCATAATGTCTTCTGAAGGATTGCATATTGATTTTAAATATAACTATCTGATTATATATGCATGAACTAAAGTATGAAGTCAACCTCTTTGTAAATGCCAAGAGGCTATTTTTCAGTAATAGTTTAGATGCTTACGGGAATCTAGGCTGCTGGATTGCATGAGTAGAAAATGGCTTGTGAGGTTATTTACAAGTTTTGCCCCATGGTCATTGCCATACATCAATAATAGGTATTATTATAGACTAAGTCTAAGTGTTTCTGCTTATGGTGCATTATAAATTCTGTTTGCAGTATTTGTCTTACATTTTTGCCATTATTCATTTGCCCTTTTTTTGTACTGTAAGTGCYAGTAACAGATACAGTTTCATTTGATAAAAAATGTGTATATGTATGAAATGATTACTTGCAGTTATAGTTTCTGCTGTTCAGCATAAAGTGTTGATAGAAATTAAGTAATTTACTGTAATGGTAAGACATTTCATGGTTAAAGTTTGCAGAAGTTATTCTAAACAGAATTAGGAATTTAACTGTGTTTAATACATGACCCTTTATTATGATGATCCATAAGATTCTTCCTGAAAGTTTCCAGAACAGAATTTTGACCTCCAGGCAGATACAATAAAAATGTTTGATGTGATGACTTTCTACATATTACTAAGAATAGCACATTGGATCAACAGGCTGTCAGTGAAGTGAAAAGGACTTCACTGTAAAATATTATTTGATCCTTCCCTGACATTAGTTCATGCTTATGAAAAATCAGTTAAAAGGATGTTTTGTTACAGTAAGATGTTTCAGATGGATTTAGTGCGTATCAGTTTCAGAGTATAAAGAAAAAAAGTTTGTTTCATTCTTTGCTGAATTAGAGAATTGATACATGCATCAGTAGAGAGTAATTTAGTAGCTATTTAAGCACATGTTTTAAACTCATATTTTATTTTCAGTTCTGGAAAAAATAAAAGCAAGATGGAAAATACCTCTCTTATTTGTACTGAACAAATAATGGGTCTCAATTTCGTAAACTTAATGCTGTATACAATAGCCTGATTTTCAGGAAGTGCTAAATGCCTCTGAAAATCCCTTTAATGGATTTCAAAACTTGGTGTTCAAATCATTGATCACTTTTGAAATGAAGATGAGGGCCAATAAATTTTATCATGAATGAATCATTTACCTGAGATGTTGTTCTGAATTTTGTTCTTTTCCAAAATAATCTTCCATTTCTTAACCTAAAACTGTCAGCGCGATTGGGCATGAGCATGAAGTCTTGCTGCGAGAAATGCTTTTGGAAAAAAATCTGTCTTTCATAGGTAAGAATCTGTAGTAAAGACTAGCCAGTGAATCTTTAACTTCAAAGATTTCAGTGACTGTTTACTTTCAAAAAAAAAAAAAAACCCACCTCCAAACACATTGTATTAGGTAGTAAAGGAAGAGTAAAAAATGACTGATGCTGTACATGATATCTTTTATTGATTTAGAACTGAGCAGGAACTCAGTTACCTAATACCCTATATATACAGCACATGCACAGGCTTGCAATTAATATTTTATAGAATAAGTAGCTGAAAAAAATGCTTTAATATCTGCTGCAGTATTACTTTTTGGTGTCATGAGATATTAGCCATAATCTAGGCCTTGTGAGACTTAGGAGGAAGCATAAGAAATATTAGCTGCAAAATGCTTTATGAATTAAAGAACTGCTAGAAGATTCACTCATTCAGCGCTCTGTGCAGTTTTTGCTGAATTTTTTGCTTCCTCCCACCACCAATGCAAGCACTCTTTTCCCAATCCGTATGTATAAAGTTACTTTAAGGATTAATTTCTTAGAAAGTGATTTTAGGTTTTTTCTTTTAGCCCATACTATATTACTTGTATATAAATACCATTAAAACAATGATTAGTATTTAAAGCATCATTTTTCTTACTGTGATAATAAAGTTATGATGACTTCTCAAATCTTGGATTCCTTATGTGGTGAGATAATAACAAAATGAAATACTATCTTTTGTTATGTTTCAGCCTTCTACTAAATTCATATGATTAGGGAATTTTACTGGTTTTGCCAGAGACTACGATCTCTCCTAAAGCTAGATTTGGTTAAGATTTTGGAAACCTTAAACAAATTTTAAAACTTTGAAAGAAGATTTGCAAAGATTTGCCATATGTTTAAGGAACAGAGTTAGTGTGCTCTCTTATTTTAGAGAAAATGAAAAAAGAGAGGAATACCTATTACATACAAACTTGCAAGGGAAACTATGAAAATGTGAGTAGGCTATATTCCTACTTGGCTATAAGAACAGAGGTAGAGGTAATGGCCTTAATCTGCATTTGGAAAGATGATATTGAGTTAAAATACTAAAGCAATTCTAGGAACATTAAGTATGGAACAAGCTGCCAGGGAAGGTTATGGAATCACCTTCAATGAAAAATTTAAGGTTAGACTTGACACTCATCTATCAAAATTGGTAGGGGATTAATGAAATCAATCCTGTCACAATATAAGGGGATGGACTAGATGACTCACTAATGGATCCTCAACCAACAATTGTCTTTTTTTTTTTGGCTTTGTGCAAGTTTATGTTGTACACAGACCAGATTTAAATTTTAATGATTGATGACCTTCATTAAGCTTCAATTTTGTCTTTAAAAATAAGCTTGAAGAAATTTATGCTGTCAAATCAAAATTTCCAGAATGGGTTAACTCATCGGCATATAAAGATATAAATGAGAAAGCTTAATTTATGGTTTACATTTTATGTGTACTGAAGTACTGTTTAGTCATGATTTAAGATATGCTAAGTGGTTATATTTATTATTATTTCTGTGCAATTCATGTGCATCTCTAAGGTTCTGAGTGTGATTAAAAAGAAAAAAGAAAAAGACCTTTTCCTCAATATCTGCAAGATTACTCAACGTCCTTACAATAAAATCTTTTCCTTTCTCAAAAATTAGTTACTAAAACTTGAAGGAAAACTCTGGAAAACAGAAGACCTGACAGCATTTCTTACAGGTCAACAAATTCAGTCTTTGTTAGGCTATGAGTAGGACTGAAATCCAGTGTTGAGGAAGGCTTATGGCCTAGATTGCTGTACTGCCAATTCTATTACCTTAACCCATGTGTTAGAGAAACGGAATCCATGCTGCCAGTTTCCATGTTAGTGTACTACTCCCTAACAAAGGGGATTCTTCAAGAATAATAAGAAGCTTTCTGTACTGCTGCATCTACCTAGACAATACAGAGTATATTGCAGGAGAAGAAAGTATGGTCGGATGTCACAGTGGGTATAAATTGCCCCAGTATAATCTTGGGGGCAGTATGAATCAACTTTTAGGGTCAGGGAGGTAATTCTTCTGTTTCCAGAGCAGTTAGCTTTAGAAGCCTGCAGATCAGAAGTAACACCTTCAGATTCACCCAGAAACTGATTGGAAACCTATGCAAACTAGTAGTTTTTGCATTTTAGTTAGGTATTGCTTTTGAAAGGAAAGTGTATGCCACTTCCTCTCCATCAAAAACACAGTTCTCAAGTCTTCTTTATCATCTTGTCTTAAGATTTAGGTGATCAATAGAAGTCTTGTCTCAAAACAGGCTAACAGCCTTCACTTCATCACTGGTTCGCTTACCTTACCAAAATGCCAGGAATTTCTAGGTTTTATATAAGATCTGACTTCATGTTGTCTTGTCTTTGCCTACTCCAGAGTGTATTAGGAAAGATGTTAACTATCATGGGAAGGTATATAACTGACCTTTGTCTAGAATCTTAACCTTCTTTGGGTCTCGCCATGATGTCCCAGTAGCATGGGTATAAATCAGGAAATGTTTGACATTTTCTGTGGTAATCTTAAATTTGCATTTGCTGCCCATTCATGCAGCAGTGGAAGAATATTTGGTTTCTTTGTTATATCCAGAGACTAGTATAAGAACAATGATGTGTTAAATTGTTATGATTGAATGTCAAGATATGGTTAAATAAGAAGCTCCAGTTTTATTGAAAATCTCAACCAGTGGAGAATCGAGGGACAAACTACTCATTAGAGCTGTTCCAACATGGATTTCAAACCTGAGGATGAATAGATGTACTGTCAAAGCTGCARTGGTCTGGCATTCAGGCAGTCCTATGTCATTCTCTTCATCCATGCAAGAGCTAAAAGGTCTTTTAAGGTGTACAGAATGGTATCTCTGTGGCTTCTGGACCCATCTGAAACATACCTGAGCTGAAAAGCTTGAACCTTTTGGGGTTTTTTTTTGATTTTTTGGGGTTTTTTTTTTGGGGGGGGGGTTTAAAAAACATGTTTATGGTGATTGTGGAGAGTTCTGTATTTTTTTTTTTCGAAAGATATAAAGGTTTGAAATATTTGAAAGAAGAGTAAGATGTAATTATGCACATATGCACATATGTTAATGCTAACACATGTCATTAATAAAGATAGTTTTAAAATGTATTTTCCACAGTTTCTTGTACAAAATACTAGGGGGAGCCAAGAGAAAATATTCAGCAACGGATTCAAAACAAAAAACATTTCTTGGTCAGGGCGTGCTTTAGAGTCAAATCAGTTCAAAAGTAATCAGACAGATTCTTTAAAAAAAGAAGTCTGGTGAAGAGTATTCAAAGTAATAGAGGTGCAAACTTCAGCTCAGAGACCTGCTGAGTCAACATACCAGGAAATGACTGTTCTTACATCTGTCCTTGTTTTTATTGCTTTTTTTAAGGTCATTTCCCTGAATTTGTGATACTAACCTTTGTTAGATGTGATGGAAAAGACTGAGCTTTATATTGCTATCTGTATATTCTTAAATACTGAGAGTTTCAACCAGGACATCTGATCATCTTTTCTAAACTGTTTTAAACAATTAAGAGCTAGTAATAGTTAAATAGAGTTAGATGAAACTGGATTATTTTTTATTCTTATCAAGATTAAGAAATTGCTTAGAACATTAATTCATTTTTATATTATAGCATAAAACTGTCTATTCATAGGTTGTTTTAAACTAGAGCCTTGTTAACCTAAATACCTTTTATCTATATACCTGACAATCTAAGTTTGAAAAAATAACCAACAACCATGTCTGACTCCAAATCCAGAAGAGTTTTAATAGCTGTGTGATATAATTGCCAAGACTTGTATTTACAATATAATGTACTACTGTGAAGAAATATTCTCAAATTTCAGTAAAAATAATACAGCTATCAAAAAGGATAGCAGCTATTGCAGTTTATATTTAAATGGTTGTACGACTTTCCAAAATTACTAATGTCCTGCTTTACATATTAGCTCACTTTTTAAATAAAATAAAAAATTACTTAAGATGTTTATTCTGTGGTGAGAAAGGAGAGGGGAAATTGCTTTAGGCATGTTTAAAATATTTTGATTTCTAAAGGTGAATTTCTTATAAGCTGTGAATGTTTTTCATGTTATTAGAATGTTGCTCAAACTGCTGACCTTTCAGGATATGCACAAAGTATTCCAGAACTGATTTCTGAACATTGGCCATGAAACTACTGTCCTAACCTGATAAATGGATTGGAAATAAGCTACCTAACAGTAAGAATGGGCCATTAATTTTAATCAAAGGTGATGTAGAAAGGCGAATAGGATGCATGACAATGTCAACAGCCCAGTAGGTGTTAAGGAACTACACAGCCTTACTTGTTACTAGGTTGTGCCATTAGTTGAGGTTGGGTGAAGACAGAAAGCCATGTCTGGAATTGAATGACCAGGTCACTCCAAAATCTAATGGAGAAATGGTGTTTCAGAAATACCAGTGTAATAGTATTGGAAATCAAGGACAATACTTTAGAAAACACTGAGCGCTTTGTGCGCTTTCTTTTTCTTTAGAGCAAGCCTCTTACTGTTTGTTTTGTCTTCCTCACTCTGTATTACTGTTTCTTGAAATGTTTCTGAAAGCTTTAATATTCATAAGCAATAGCGTTGTACAGTTAATGTTAAGAAAATTTCTTAATCTTTGTATTTTGCAAAATTGGATAAATTCTACATTATGCAGGATGCAAGAGAAATTAAAATTGTGGCTTCTCTCTCTCTGATAGATGTCCAACTGGAAAAGAAGGATTTGTGTTCTTGTTTTTTAACAACTTTATGCTAACATTAAAATAAAATCAAGAAGGCAGCTATATTTTTGATGTTGGTAGGATTAATCTCAACAAGCTTCTTAATGTGGGGAGACTCTTCTTTCAATCAGCAAATATATTTCTTTATTTTGGTTTTTTTTTGGTTATATAATATTGTATGACAGCTTGAATTAATGATGTTTATAATGAAGACATAAAATGCAGAGATGACAAAGAAGCATTTTTATATCCATGCTTCAGGTTTTCTATGAAGGTTCATTTAATCTGACACAGCATTGCGTGCATAAGAAAGATATGTATGACTGCATTAGTAATTCTTGCACTCTTATTTAAAAGAAAATTAATTATACTGCTTTCTACTTAATAGAATAGTTTTATAAACAATAGTTCTTGTTCTCTGTGTATAGCTGAAGATCAGCTTCGTGCAAAGGGTTATGACAAAACACCAGACTTTATTTTAGAAGTACCAGTAGGTAAGTCTTTTAAAAGATTTTTTATTATTTTGTGTAGAAATGTTTATGCTAAAATATGGTTACTTAAGACATGAGAAGGTAAAGTATATTATAAGATAATACAATATTATTCTGATTTTGCAGTAATTGCCCAGTAGTTGTAAGAAGTTCTAGTTTGTGTCACAGAGGTTTGATCATAAGCAGTATTCCTTGATATTTCCTCATCACTCTTTGCACATCTTTGCATCATCACCACAAAAAAAAAAAAAGGCAACAACAAGAACCCCCAAAACCCCACTCCTCTCTAACCTACACTGTCCACTGTCTTTGTGAACTGAGCGCTGAAATACTTATAATTATTTTAAACTTCTAGACCCAGTCGAATTAAAAGCACTCTTAAAAGTAATACCATTACACCTAAAGGTCATGGAGTAAAAGTTTGTCGGTGTGCAGTTATTCTTTCGTCACCTCTTAGCATCTAAATACAGCCCTGTAGATCTCTCTCTTTTTTTTTTAGTAGCCTACATAACAAAAAGCGAGAAGAGATAAAAGTAGGCATAAAGATCATGTCAGAGTTCATCTACATCTTCTGGTCATGAGGCCATGTAAATTGTTAAGGTAATCAGATGACTTAGTGGCTGTTCCATGGAAGAAAAAACATCCATGTTCTCCAAGTATAAAAGATTCATAATCACCTTTTGTAAACTGACTTTCAGACCAAAAGACTTCTGCCTCTCCTCCTTAGAATGCAGCAGCTGTCTGTGCAAGTGTGGTTGGTTTGGTTATTAGAGAAAATAAAAAGTCATGCGTGACTGATTTTCTGTTCTTGGGATTGACAACAGTTGGGATTCTTATCAAGATCATTCATTCTTACGGTGGTGTAAGAAACTGAATGTATACTTTAAAATATGTCATTACTCAGCAGATCTTGAGATACAATCTCTCTTATCCAGGACATAATCAACTATGAGACCTCCTTCAGCTCCACGATGTTTGTACTCTTAATCAGGTTCCAAAAAAAAAAAAAAGAATTATGGTAGTGACGTTAAGAAGTGGTTATATTCACAAAGTAAATAATACCCTTGTAACTGAACTGTTGCATATTTGAGACTGTGGCATTCTGATGATCTGCAATTCACTTCTGTCAAGACATGCCTAGAGGGTTTTCAATTAATATCTACTCCTTTATTTCCATAGCTCTCATCTTTGGAGATTCACAGAAAGCCATCAAGGGCTTGAGTGGGGGAGAAGGTTATTTTTTTATTCAGTTCTAAAGTTAGCAGAGAAGATTATGAAATAGTTCAGACTTCAATATACAATTTGCATTTTATATTCAGATATCCACTTTTAAATTAGATACAGATAACATTATATCCTGGCTATTCAGGAGGCTGATCAGATGAATACTTAATGGAAAGCAAATAGATGGAGTTAATTCTTGAAATGCTTGAGAAGGTACTGTGGGAAAAACCCAAACTAATTCCCGGGTTTGTAATATTGCCCTATTAGATAGAAGGTTAAAAATAATCCATTAATTTTTTTGCATGGATTTGTCAGTCTCTGAAAATCCTTATAGTAATAGTATGCACTTTCTTCAAATGATTGCAGTCTTTTGAGATTGGCAGGAAATAATTTTCTACCTGTTGTCAGATCTGAACTGAGGTCTGTCCTTACATTCTCTTCTTCGTGACTCAATAAATAGCTAGGAAAGGCAAATGTTTCTTAGAAATTACTTTTCAACTGACTCCACAGTTTGTGCCTGAGATATTATACCCCCTGGGGTCTAAAGGTACTGGGGGGGAGTTATTGTATATGCCCACACAAGTTGGTTACTGATAGCAGAGTAGGTGTGGCATTACAGATCTCAGTGTGCCAACTTCATGAATATTTACCCAAGGTTCCCAAGTAATTTTACAGTCTGTGGTCAACCATGTGCTGCTGCAGCCTCTTCTAATCTTGCTGTATTGTGCTTCTGGGACTGCATGCCCTTAGAGCACCTTATCTGAGGTCAGACTGAGACTAAGATAGACATTATGGCTGTAAATGCTATAGTGAATCCAAAATAAACCAAATGTTTGTAAAGACTTCAGTAATACTTCTCCACATTACCTTTGTGGAGACTAGATGATTTTTCAGAGTGTTTCCCATGATTTCTTCTGCAAAAATAGGTTGTCAGTCTCAGAGGTGACTCTCCTTTTACAAAAAAAGAAAAAAAATATTAATATTGCAGTTTCCTCCTAGAAGAAATGGGGAGGGACATGCACCAAAGAGCATTTAGAGAAGCAGAAATTCAGAATCACTTTTTTGACATAAGCCTTCTTTTTCCTTACTTCTCCCTGATGAAGCATTGCTGATTTTGCAGAAGTAAGAAAGAACATATATATATCTAGGATAACCTTTCTTGCTGTTCTCACACATTCCACTCTACATTGCTGAGAAGTTTCTCTCTTCAGCAGCTTGGCTAACTGGCCTTGTTATTCACCAGAAGTCTTCAACTCTTCTTCTGACAACTAGGAAGCAAAGTAAGGGGAAAAATAGGGCGCAATTGCACTTTAGTCTGGTCTCTTTTTCTTTACATTCTGTTTATGTTAGAATAAATGCATATAGAGGACTTCTAGAATAGGATATAATTAAACTGAAATTAAAATAATTATCTATTAAAATATTTTGTGGTAGTTTATGAAAAAATATCCCATGTGCATATTTGAAAGATATTTTTACAAGTATAGAGCTCTATTGCAAGCATAAGTCGTGTGGTAGTTTTGGGGGTAAACAGGGAAGTCATAAACATAGAACTCTTAAAAGCCATTGAGTTTGATTTTCAGAGCTCACTTTTATTTTCTGCTGTCGCCCTAGCTGTTGAAGGACACATAATTCACTGGATTGAAAGTAAAGCCTCCTTTGGTGATGAAAGTAGCCACCAAGCCTACTTGCAGGACCAGTTTTGGAGCTACTGGAATAGGTACATTTCTATCATTTTTCCTTATAGATAGTACTACATTTTAAAAAGAAGTTACTGATAAAAACACTAGTGGCTTTTGTATTAAACCATGTGAATAAAATGTATGTAACTAGTCTGACATTTTGCATTACATTAATTAGTATGTCAAATTGTAATGCTGAAATATTTGTGAAAAGTTCACATCATGATTATTAAAATGTGACAGATCATATATGGTGATTTTATAGTGACAGTAGATAATATAATAAATTATTTTGGTACAGAAGTTGTATTTCAATTTTTTTAGTACCTGAACTTGGTGGAAGCTTCTGCTGTGATATTTTAGCAATATCTGCAAGGTGCCAAACTTGTCATAAAATCTGTGCAGTCTAACAAGTGGGCTTTGTACATAGAGAACTGTATTGTTCATTGTCATTGTGTCTAAGATGATTCTGTTGCTCTGTTGTTTATAAAAAACTATTTTTCTGCATATCATCTACACTTTACAGTAACACCAAATATTCTCTTCAAGTTAAAAAAAATAAGTAGTTGCAGGAACATTAGAGGAGAAATGATTTATGCTGGACAGAATTTTTGAACATGTTGATTTTGTTAGTATGAAGATCTTTTCCTTTAAAGATTGTTAAAATAATACTGCTTTACTCTTGCARTGGTTCCTATGGTATATATTTGTATATCTTTTCATGGTACTAGAAGCCTCCTCACTGGTTAGACCATTGTTGTGGTAGACATCTTATGAAGACAAAATAAAAACTTGTTTTTTCTAAAAATTTGACCATCCTAGACAAGATACAAAAGATACAAAAGATTGTACAAGATACAAAAATGGAAGATACAAAAATGGAATTGAAGATGAATTATATGGTGGAATACAAAGAAGGAGATAATGTTCACATGCCAGCATGCTAAGCATTATCAGTGAGGTAAAGAAGAGTTTTAATGAAGGATTTTTAAAAGTACAGATCAGGAAGTCTGCCCAGTGTTCACAAGAGAGCTTCAATGAAATTTGAAGGACAGTGTGGAAGATGGCACAAACGTGCTTGAGCATGAAATTAATAGCATATGCTGACATCAATGGCCAGTCTGTGGCCATCAATCAGTGTTTTAGTCAATGTTTTAATCATGTGTGAAAATGACAAAGTGGAATTTGCTAGCCTTAGCTTGGGAAATACCTTAGAAGCGGCTCTGTCTGAGGCAGCAGAGGAAGGGAAACCCGTGGATAGATCTTGAGAATAACACGGTTGGAGTGCGGAATTAGATTTTGCTGCAATGTACCTCATTGATTAGAGAATGGCCGGCTATTTGACAATTCTAGAGAAGAGTGGATTGCAGAACTGGAATCTAGGTTATAGGAACCTCAGCAAGACAGCAAGACTGTCAGTAGTTGGGCAAAGACACTATACTACAGAAAAGCTACAGAAAAGAAGTTGTGACACGAATAACCAGAGTACAAGACTTAAAGAAAAAGTAAGTATATAATGATATCTAGGCAAATGGTACAAAGATGCTGATGGACATGGTGCTGAACTAGCACATAAGTTTAAACAAGAGCAAATGGAGCTGCCCAGGTGGGAGGAGGCCATTTGATATGCTGGCTATAATATTTTCTGAAGAGAAAAGACAATATTTGGGGGACTAAAATGGTATCAGGGAAAACCAGTTCCTAAAAGTGAATTTTAGTGCATAACATGAGCGTGAAGATACTCATAAAGTATGGGATGAGATGGGATGAAAGCTAAGCAGACAAATGAGACTGGGGGACTGATCCATTTCATGGTTGCAGGAAAATTGCCAGTGTAAAGTCTAAGTTGTTGTTTCTGACTATTTTGTACTGAACAAAATGATTCTTCACTTTTGATTTGAGCTCAGAAGTGCAAAACACTTCAGAATAATATGTACCATTTGAACCTGACTTTTCTGAAGGAAACTTCTCTTATGCTTGTATCAGTCAACCAGAATGAAGGCAAACTTCATTTTACTTTGTATTGTGTAGTAACTAATGTTGAAACTTCAAAAATGGATTAACATCTCTCAGTGATCTGTTAGTCAAGTAACTTAAATGTTACTAAAGCTAGACTGAATTGTCAGGTGGATCAATAAAACTGTTTTGGAATTAGTTTTCAGATTTTGCCCAGTCTTTTCTTATAGTATTAAAAACAACTATAAAAAATGTTCTTTGTTACATATCTAATGACTTTAAGTTCATCTAATGAAAACTAGAAATTCCATTAGTGAGATTTTTTACTCCCTAAATCCAGAATTTAATGATAGTTTAACAATGGAAATTAGGCAGACTTCTGTTTTTTGTAAGGATCAAAACCTCTTAGTTTTAACCTTGGTACTCCTGGGCCAAACTAACAGTATCATAACACCTTCTGAAATGAGTTCTTAATCACTGTAGCTTCTTCTAATTTAATGATAGTTGGGTTAATGAACAACTGTTGACAGATTAGGTTGCATGCAGTTTAGATAATCAACTTTGCTCTCTCAAACTGTTTATACAAAAAGACATAGTAGCTGCCCAAAATGTGAATCAGTTTTGAATGATTTAATGAATCAGCCTATGCAAGGATCTTTGAGGTGAGAACCAGTTTCCCAGTTGATTCATCTGTACCTGTGCCATCTCCTTTCCTCTTGAAGAATGCATATAGGTGATAGAGGTGCATCAGTTCATGATAGAGATATCATGACAATCAACCTATAGTTTAGGTTTCTGTAAACCTGAGCTGAAAGCTGAATTGAAATTGGAGAGAGAACCCTAAACATCGCCGGTTAGATGCGGATAGAAATGCATGTCTAGATAATTTGAAAGGAATGAACAGGAGAGGTTTTAGACCTTTTCCATTGAGGTTTTTGTTTGTTTGTTTTCCAGAAAAGTAGCAGTGAGACTGAAAATGTTCCTGTTTTTGTTTTTTTCCTAGATCTATCACAGACGTAAGTTTAATTCTGCACACAATCTGACTGAAAGTTTTGAACATAGCTGTGGTTTCTTTGCTGCAATATTTATGTTTCATTAAATCCTGTACTCTGTGCTAACTAAATCTGTGAGTATCATAAATTGGCCTATAGTGACAGGAAAGAAATGGCACTTTCTCACTTAACAGAACAGCTCCCTAGATGCAGTCAACCATGTCTGTTCACCTCAGTGCAAAAGAACACCTTTTTATTACTCTGAGTTCTGCAGGGACAGCTTAGCAAGGGTTTTTATGGCTCATACATCAATGGTATTGTTAAGCAATTTTCAATTGTAGTGCTACACTGCAACCTCGTCTTCAAATTAAGCTTCCCATTAAAAATGTACAAACCATACCTTGTCAGTGAGTTTGCACAGTTGTAACTCAAGGCACTGTTTAAATACTAAGAACTTTCACTAATAATGAAGAAACAAGAAAAAGCAACTTTTGTTTTGCGTATTCCAAGACTGATCTTGCAGAGTAGTATTTAGAAAAAAAGCTATTTTATAAACTGAAAGAACTTACTCTAAAATAATTCACATACTCACAGGATCCTTTCCCTCAATGTGTTCCTCCAAAGCAGTGGTATCCAGCTGAGCAAGGCTATGTCTGTCTCTGCCACCATATGAACAAGACAACTGCGTGTGCAAAGCATAGCTGATTTGTGGACGTGTAGTAGATCCACACTTCCTTTTCATTGTTCACTGACAAACATTGATATGTTTCATGTAACGATGAAGATAAAAACTGGTAAGTAGTCTGTATGACCAAACCTGCTTGGGAGAGTATGAACAGGAAGTGATACAGATTTGCACTTTAAAACAGGGTCTGATAACAAGTTGTAAATTATTCCGAGGTTTACAGCAATGCTGCTACTTCTTTTTTTTTTTCCCCCTAGTGTATAATTTCATCATTTTTTTCTGACTTAAATTAAAATTGGAGTACCAGCTGTAAAAGTCTGTTAATCAGAGCTGATAGGTGTGGCTGCTGCTTTCTAAGAGGTATATAGAGAACAACAACAGACAGTTTAAATACTAATTAGTGAGTGTACTGTSAATGACTTGATATAGGAAGATATAAACTCAAATACAGCAATTTACTTTTTCTATTCTCTGCTAGCCTGGCTAAGGCATATGTATACTCCGGAATATAATTTCTAGAGAGTCCCAGGAGAAAGCTTGACGCTGTTATTAGGTGGAAAAAATCTTTACTATATATGAGAAAGACCGTAGGAAGATGTCGTATTTGACACTGATATTAGACTAATGGTAATTTCACATAATGAGAGAGAAGCATTTTGTCTTCTCTTTTTGAATAAGGATAGTAAATCATCCCTCTACTAAATTCCTCCCCCCCTTTCTTGTAATCTAAATGTCCTTAGTTGTGTGCTTCTATTTTTTTTGAAAGAAGAATTAAAAGAGCAAGTTTTCCATAAGTAATTTTCAAGTGATACACGTACTTTTTAGAAACCTAAATTCATTATTGAGTTATTAATTAATACATTGTCTGATCTTGAGACTTCCATTTATAACTAACGGTTGTAATAATAAAATTATCAGTGTCCTGTAGAATAAAAAAGGAGTTTCAGATACATGGGAAAGGAAAAAACATGTAGGACTCCATTTCAGTCACAAACATAGCTGATGTGTTTTTAGGTTTTTTGGGAAGTGTTCTGTTCGAATTCGTTTGTAGTTGACTAAAAGGGTGAATCATAGTGCACAAAGACTGAATCAGAACATCAGAAAGATACACATTTTTTCTATTCAGCTGTTTAAAATGGTTTAACATATGTGAAGACTGTTTAAGTATTAATTGTTGTCTAGTTGTAGGTGGTATGGGAAGAGAGGGAGTTATACTGTGGGTTTATAGATGTCTGTTCTGTAACAACATCAATGTTCTCCTATTGCAAATGGTTTAAAAAGTTGTACTGGTAAGTTGAAAGCCAGTAGTTTAACAACTCGACTTAGAGGAAACCTTGGGAGTTGCATTTGTCAAGTAGCTAGGAAAACTGTTCATGCATACCCAGTATCCAAAGCTTCATTGGCGGCCCAAACATAAAGAACTGAAAGGTCGTTCTTCTTCTAGCAGTATGATGGTTTGTTGACGTATTTTGACACACTGGCACAATGCTGAAAGGTTTTGACCTTACTGCAACACTGAGGGACTTAGGATTTGTTTAGCTATCTAATGCTCGTCGAATTTCACACAAGCTGAGTTTTGCTTTGCTTCTTCCTCCCTCCCTCTTTACTCCACTTCAATTAGTAATCTTAAACAAGATCTTTATTCAATAACACTTGAACAGCATCAAAATCAACATGTAGTTGATGCAATTTTTTTTTTTTTTTTACTTTAGCTCAAAGCTAAAGTTTTAATATTTCACCAATGGTTTCATCTTTAACAAAATGATTCAATAATAGACCATGAAGACATTTCTCATGGAAACCACAGCTCATGGTTAGTATTGCTATAATGTTAGTTGTTTTGATGATCATTTTAGTTTGTTTTATTTTGTATCAAATTTCACTTTGTCAAAGCAAAGAACAAACCACAGTGTGTACATATTGGCATTTACATTTGAATGATTTATGTAAATTAAATATACATTTTAATGCTTTATTCTCTTAACTATTGTATTCAATGTGGACATCAAATCAGGATTTTCATTATAAATTACTTCTAGTGCTTAAACTTGTTTTACTGCTAGATTGTTACATTCTCAACTTAAAAAGTAGTAAGTGAAGCACTGTATAGCTTTCTTTAAATTATTTTTTCCTTATATTTTTCTGTACTGTCTCAAATACTGTCATGTCACAGGAGACTCTCACGTAGTGCAGACAGAGCGTTTTCAGCTTCCATCTRCATTACTGCTAGGCTTCAGCTCCAATTTCTCTGGTATTTCTCATTCAGATTAGACAAGCATCTAAGTTTATGTACGATAAGAGCTGACAGCATAGATGCTGCTATGCTTGCCAAGGCCTGGTCGCAGACACTCCACTGTGTCAAAGAATGTCAACCCCCCACAGACCTTACCTTTCAGAATTTCTTGTAATTATCAATTGACATTTACATCTGACATTTTCAATGTATTTCTTATTGTTTAGTCTTTATCTACCTAGTAATAGTTAAAACCAAAGCAAAGCAAAAAAAATCCTTTCCTATAAACTATGATATCATATATTTTTTATTTAACAAGGTCAAGTTGCTGGGCTGAAACTCAAGAATGACCAACTCCCTCTTCCTTCATGTAATTCTATAATTGCTAGTCTAATCCATTTCAAATGACAATTGAGGAGGGAAGTAGGAGTATAAAAGGAAATTTAACTCTTAGTACTAATGAACAAAGCACAGTTGTATTATTATTGCTATACATCATGTGCAGAAAGGATACACTGATTTCCAGGAAAATTTTAAGAATACTAACAGGGATTTTCTTTTGAGTCTGGTATTGAATATTAAAAATGGTGTCTTTGTACCTATGTACATTCTACATATACATGCAAACAACATAACATTCTGAATGAAATGAAGCTGGCAAATAGGTAGTTTAGTTGCATGTTGTAGAGCGCATTGTGCTTTCTAGCATTCAGAAATCACAAGTCTTTCATTTGGTTTAAAATATTAAAAGCCTTATAAATTAATATGAGCATAATTATCCATCTATTAGAAGTTAGAATGAAGGACTACAGTTGATCATAAATGTCACAAAGCAAAGAAATAGAAGAAGCATTTTGTCACAAATAATGCTGCTTTTCTTCTAATTAGTTAATTTACATTTTACAAATTAAGGGCAAGATTCAGGCAGAAGATAATCTAGTAGCATATCATAGCTTTACTGACCTGTATTTGTATCTGCCAAATTTAAGTTAATTAGAAATGTAGATGCTGTTTGTTTTATCTATCAAGAAGCTCATCTTAAAAAAAAAAATCGAGACACACTTTTTCCACCCAACATTTATCATCTAAATAATAGTCTTGCCAAGATGGCAGCCTCATAATAAACTCTTTTCAGTGGAGCGATGGGTAATGAAGCTTGCTTGTGAAGGCAGCGAAAAATGTTGTCTAGCCAAATGTGTGAATATGATGGCTAGAGAATCAGTGGACTTTCTCAGTCATCAATCTTTTTAGTAGCCTCTTATACATCTGAATATTTTGATAGATGAGCTAATAATTGAGTTATCTATCTTTCTAACTATCGGAGTTGCATAAAAATTATTTTCACATGCTATTGAATATTAAATATATTGGGCATCTAGTAAATTTTTCAAAAAAGGGCCAAGAAGTGGAGGAATTTAGTTATGTCATAAGCATCCCTTAATATATTAGATGATAAACTACTAAATCTAGAGTATAAAACTATTTATATTAATATAAGAAAAAAATAAATAATGTCAAAAGCCGATTATAAATAGTATTCACAGTAAATAAGGCATGTAAAAACAAGAGGCTGGCTAGGTTAGTGAACAATCTAGGTGCAATTTGAGGTATAAAATGAGTAGATTTGGTCATCCCTGTCTGGGTAATGGGCAGCAGTCACATTTAATGTTAAACAAATTCCCTGTGTCTAGGAAATCTTGGCTTAGGCGCAGAGAAATACAGTGTCACTGTGGAGTCCCAAATTACCTTCCTGCCTCTGTGAGAGTAATTTCTTTTGATTAAAGATGAAACTGAGAAATATATATTGAAACTGCCTGCATTTTGTTTACTCTGTGAGTTTGTACAGTGTGTATTTGTGTTTCTGGAGCACAAGAATCTGCTTACTCAGGACAGTAATTCTCTATCTTGCATTAAAGAAGGCACTCAGGATATATGGATAAGTTGCATTAAGCACTTCATCAGATCTGGCTAGGGCTTTTGAGTAGTAGAGCAAAATGATTGTTAGTGTTGGTTTACTTTTTAAACACTACAGTTCAAACAGACAATTGTATAATTCTTGTCTTCATGTGCATTTCTGCTGAAAGAGTCAGATAAAAATAATTTTAACAATAATAAAAATGTTTTTGCATTAAGAATATGTTTTATTCAAATATATTTTTCCCCCAGTGTCACCGGTTGCATTTATATTCCATCTCATGCTGTTCTATACTTTATAAAATGGTCCTTCTTTTAAAAAGTCTTGAAAACTGTATGTAGGGGACTCAGATTAAAAAAAAAAAATCAGTTACTCACTTTGGTTTAGCACTTTTTCCTTTTTCAGTACTGTATTTGTAGGTTTCATAACTACAGCAAGATAGAAACAAGTATATTGTATGAATAGTTCTCCAGTTAGCAAGGTGATTTTTCTTTGTTCAGAACGAGTGACGGGGCACTTTTTTGAGGATGTCAAAAGTTGTTCACTCACAGTAGAATTGTATTGAAAAAGTTATCAGAGAGATCTGCTTTATAGTTGCTACCTGCTTAAGGGAGAAAGAAAGAAAGAAGGAAAATCAAGCCCAATTCAGCAAGATTTCAAGGAGCTGGATGTTATCATCATTTGACAAGTACTTTGTGAAAGTATCATTGGGCCCCATTGGGCCTTGCCACTGTATACAGATCTACCATTTGAACAAAGACTTGGCAGGCTCACTGACAGCAGCTGTGACTCTCGTGCTTAGTAAGCAAAGTTCTTGATGCTTGAGAGTTCTTGTGAAATGTGCATAAGTATTTTGATACGTTTTGGGTACATGTAAAGCAAGACACTGAAATAAGATGACTTAGAGTGTCAAAAGTGTAAGAGCTCAAAATAAAAAGCTGGTTCTGAAGCTCCGCACTGGTCTTGCTTGTGGCATTCCATGTAAACCGTTTTTTGATTTCAGTAACATGTTTACATTTATTTTATGCAACTCTAAATGACAGAAGTGTAATTTCACATAAGCATAATTTTAACCTAGAAATAAGGTGGTAGGAAACAAATTGCAAAAAATGGTAAAATAATTTACTCTGACGACTTGAGGAGTTTTAATTTAAAAAGCTAAAATTGCTTATAAATAATAAATTATACTGGACTTAATCAAAGCCAGTGTTCTCTCTTCTTTACTATGTGTGGCTTCTTTGGACCTTAGGTAAATTGGCAGTTATTCTAATTACTATCTGTAGCATGTCTACTTAAGAACATACTAAGCTCCTATGTATACAGTGTGTTGTATAAACATGTATATACTTGTGTGTATAGTTTTAGGATGTTAGTATCTTAATTTGGGAAAGGGATCTTCTTTCCCTCCCTAATCAAAATAGCAAACATCTGTGTTCCTTCTGGTTTGTCATTTGATTAGCATGCCCTCATCCATCACTGTTCTTTGATATGAACATCAAGAAGTCATGTCCTTTTGTTTTAAATGATAAATATGCCTTTGTCATGAATACTCATAGGCATTCCAGGATTTACATCTAAATTGTCAAAGTTTAACTGCACAGCTTCTCTGATGTGTGACATTATTAGTGAAATAAAGAACTTTTAATTTGTCATGGACAGGCCTTAGACATTGATGTTACAAGGCTGTGTTAGCTGTGATACTGAAAAAAGTTGTCCTTCACCCACTATTTTTCTAAGATTTGTCTTTTATTAACAAGAGATGATCTGCCATGGGAGAGCCTCTGCGGACTTTCCTATTTGCGTGGTCCAAGCCTGTCTCTTCAGGTTTCATTATTTAGGTCTGATGTCTAGTTAGTTCTTATCAAAACTAATACCATCTGAAGTACCAGGCTTCCAGTGGTCACACAAGCAACATGAAGATTTCTTCAGTCTGACTAATATTATCAAAGACAGTATCTCTTTAAACTTGAACTTTGTTTCAATGTCTGTATCAATTACATCTTGTAAAGGCATTTCCTTGAATGTTTCACTGCTTTTTTCTATATGTGAAACACATCTGAATTAAATGGTATTCTGTACATTTTTAATTAAAAAATAGTGAAATTATACGCATTTAGTATAATTCTTACTGTGTATTGATGCTGCTAAGGCATGAAGTACCATTGTATTGCTCCCTTCTTATTGTTAGTGCAGTACACTAAGTTAAAATGTTTTTGAAATAAGACACCTAGGTGGATTTTTATCAGTTATTCATAGAAAAAGATGGAGTGTGTGTCATGCAGATATGTAATTTAATTTTAGTTTCTACAGAAAGGAAGTGTTCCTTGAAATCTTTGGGTTCACTTATGCATGATAAAACATTATTTCCTCTATTTCTCTTCTGATATTGCATTTACTGTTCTGCGTTTGTTATCATGGTTAAATCGCTATCAGGTGCTAAGTGCTACAGTGCTGAGATTGGAGTCGTCTTCAAAATTTACAGGATAGTTCAGACAAGAGCCTAGTGAGGGATCCCACAGAATGATTTCTGGGCCAGGGATCATGATCAGCACACAATTTGCAGTGTTTTGTTACATAATATATGTAACATTTATTGCAATATTTTATTCTTTCAATTCTTTTTATTATTATTATTATTATTACTTCTTTACCTCACAGGCTTTAACCACAGCATTCTTCATGTAATCAGGAGTACTGATTTGATCAAAATTTCTGTTTAAATTATAAGATAATATAAAATAAATTGATCGTATTATTTTGCTAACTTCTGGCTGCTGAATATTTATATCACTTTATTTGGAACGTTCTACTTGCTTGGTTTCAAAATAGTGAAAAGTATACATATTTCAGGCTCACTTTCTATAGAAGAGTCATTTTGAAAGTATGTTCTCTTTTATTCATTTCAAAAGGAGAAATGTCTTGTATCCTTTGCAGCACAGCCCAATATATGCACTGAGATTTTGTGGCATATGAGGAATGTGTGAGAGTTTTTTGAGACACTGAAGCTGTAACCCAACTTGAAGAAGACAATGATGGCGGTGAGCTTCTGTCCAGAGTTAATCAGTTGCAGAATTTGTAAACTGCGTATGTGTCAAAGTTGAAAATGTTAGCACTCTGATAGAAGCTTGAAAAGGTTAGACCTGATAAAAGCCATCAGCAGTTAAAGAAAGTGATTTATGGGAATGTAATGACACAAAATGCCTCATTTATCACTCATATATAGATAGGCTAAGGTTTCTGTGTCATACTTTAAAAACTTGACCACTTAGAATTGTCAAAATAGGTACTTAATTGCCCATCATACATTTCAGTTTGAATTTCCTTTGCTTCAGTTTTGGTAATTTTACTGTTATACTTCTCATATGGTTCTTTTTAAAGTCATTCATATTTCATATTTATTTCATATTGTTTCAAATTGTATGTTCAATACTCTATTAGAATTTTATTAGGTAAAGCTGTTTATTTGAGTATTATCTAAATATTTAGTTGATTTACAGTTTCATTTAGCCTAACTGTAAGGAAAATAACTGAAGGTTTCTTTTTTGTTGTTTTATACCACTAATTCTCATCAAGAGTTTACAGCGCTCTAATTCAATCCTTATATTTCCTCTTTAAACTGAAACACAAGATTTAAAAGTGAGAACCATCAGTTGGTTTCCGGTTCCAGTTACTTGAGTTACTGTTTAACTCCATACAAATTAAATTTAATCAAAAACTACCAGTACTGTTAAATGATTCTGAAACAAAATTAAAATGTTAGGAGAAATACACAGTAGCATACTTTGCTGCTGCTGGTTTCATTTGAGAATAACAGCAAGCAAGTCCCATAGATCTGAGACTGACTGCATTTTTTTTAAGGGTCCATAGTATCATCATAATACTGAACCAAGTAAATGCAAACATAGGTAAACCCTCATTAGGGAATTATTTTAAGGACATATTTGTAAAATAAAGCAACTATTTCAGAAACATTGCATATATATTAAAATACAGATTCAACTGYAGATAGAAACAGTATAAGATTAAAGTTTGGAAAGATTTTTTTTTCTTTAGCTACTTATCTTTTTTTAACCTGTCTCATCATGTTACTCCTCTTATTCCTTGATTTTATACAGAAAAGTCTAAACAGAATAATTTTAATTTTTAACAACAAAAAACTTACCTTTTTGTTAGCTTCCACAATTTATGGCCCCAGTTGTATAGCATTCTGTTTGTTCAGCGATGACCTTCCAAGTTCGATTTAAAAAGAAGTCAGAAGCATTTGTCATGTCTCCTCGATCTTGTCCAGAGGTACCTATTGTAATTATAAAGGACTAATAAGGTTGTTTATAATATAACAGTCTGACAATGCTAAAAAAAATCTTCTGAAGAGCAACTTCTTGTCTTTTTCTTCTCTATCTTAAGGAAAAAACTGTAATCTTTTTGCTTTATGCTTTACTGTATCTTTTCAACATTTTGTTGAGACAGCATAAAGAACTTCTGCCTCAGAAACTTAATTTAGTTTTAAAAGATGAGCAGTATGACTTGCTCATTACCAATAACTTCTTGGAAATACTCTAATAATGGTGTAGCTGTGATACCGTTGAATTTTGCACCCTATAGTTATATCTAGAAACATTTAATTCCTTTCACAATGTGAAAAAAAACTTACATGTCTGCATTGCAAAAATGTGTGATATGTGAATATAATGAACTCTATTTTGTAGAAAAATCCAGTCCAATTGTTTAATCTATTATAACCATTAATGAAATATTGCTATAAGTAGATATTAGTGGTATTTTACATATGTCAAATTTTTTTACAATCAACTTATGGTAATTTTTTTCCTTTGTATGTCTTTTCCTGCTTCTTCTCTTCCCTTTCCTCCCCCATTTCAGCATCCCCAGCAATACTTCTTCTTATACATACATAAATATATATATATGTATGTATTTAAGGTAAATGAAAACATACTAAAACCAGTGGAAATTGAGTGTTTGACAGAAATGTTTACCTCTCTTGTAGGGTATCTTACAACACTGTGGTATTGTCAGACTTCCATACATCATTTAAATACCCTCAGACAGCAAAAGTAGAATCTTGGCAATTCTGTAATCTCATCATGTGACTTCAAGAAGGCTTTTTTTCATATCTACAATTAAGACAAATTTATGTTGTATGTATTTATGGTTGCTAAACTCAAAATTGTCTCATTTCATTAATTTTTAACATTGTGCTTTCTTAACTACTATGAGGAAATGTATTAAAATGCCTTAATTATAGGGTGAGAAGAAGAGAAAGCACAAGTCCTAGCATATGATCTTTCAATTGTTCACTAAAGGATAAAGAGGGCATTCAAGCGTGGTTTAGATAACTGTCAGCAATAATAAAATGCAAGGTAGTTTGTAGAGCCTATAAAGACCTTTCAGGGAAATAGATATAATTAAAAAAATAAAACAGACTTTTCATATCAAAGAAATTCAAAATGTTATAAAATTTCAGAATGTTACTATATTAAGAGTAATGTATGTTTCCAAGGAGGAAAAATAATTGTGAAAATATTCTGCAGTCTGCACAGCAGTGATGGCTTTGTTTTGTTTATGTGGTTATATGTCCTTTAGCTTTTAACACATAGACTATAGATAGTGTATTAGAGATATTTCAGGTTTTCTTAGTTGATTTTACCTCTTTTTTTTATTTGCTAATACTYTTAATTAAGGTGGGGGGGGTTGAAAAATAAGGTGAACAGTTAGCTTGGTAATGTAAAATTGTGTTATCACAATTAGCCACAGAATAATCTAAATGGCATATGTTTATAGAAGTTCATTTGCCTATTTGGAAGAATCTGTAGGTTCCTGTCTTATGTTATATACTGTAATATATATTTCAAAGTATATTTCCAACTTCTGTTTTTTCCATTCCTTTAATCCAAAAAAATGCATTTGCTATTAATGGTTTTGGCTGTATTAAAAAAATCTTTTTTTTTTCCTGTCATGTGTTGAAAAGTTTAATTAGGCACTTTTTCTGCGTTATTGAATTATACCGCTTTTGTCAAACTATTAGAAACTTAACTTGCATGTGATAAGCAGCTGTTTATACACAACATTGACTGCTCTCTTTGTAGAGTAGTTTTGCCCCTTTGCTTCGCCTTGTACTTTCATGAAGAGGTTTTTGTAAGCTCAGTTTGCTTTCACCCTGATGCACATACATTGATTACATTGACCAGTTGGTTTGTCATAGCCAAGTACCAAATGCATGTGTGCAAGTTATCTTCTTTTAGCGGAGAATCTTTTACAGATAGATCAACTTCACTGACATGCATTTTCAGCAAATGCAAAAACTCTATCAGTTTTTTGGTTGTAATTGCTGTCCCAAGAGCATTAAGAAACATGTTAATACTGAAAACATTGCTTCAATATTTAGTGTCTTGCTATATCCTCTAGTAAATTAGGTTCGGATTGTTAATATCGGTGTTCACTTTGTTGCTAACTGATAGATCATAGAAATGGAAAATCATCTCTGTTCTTGGAGTTGCTAATTTGTCTTATAATTTTAGGAAACATTAGCGTCCATTTTCTGTTTTCACATATGAACTTGCAGAAGGAGGAAGTGCTACCTTAAATTCTGCCCTAGGGTAGACACCTTGAACTGGAGCACAAATGAATAGCACAGCCTCTGTATCATACCCTGGCCCTTATGAGAAAAACTAGCTAAGATACTGCTGAAAATGTGCAAATGTGTGGCATTGTTCTGCTTAAACGTACCTCACCATCTTCTTCATTGCTAGGCATCCTGAGACRTGAGGACTTATGACTACCCAAACTAAAAGGGGATTGCAGAGCAGATGCACAATTAGCTTTAAGGCAACCTTTCTGTATGTGGTATGCCTGTTTCTGAGAAAGAAGTGCCTCACCTGATGCTATCACCAAACTCCCTTCTTCTGTTTTCAATTGATTGTGTCCCTTTCTTCCCACTCACCCCACCTGGTGTGACGGAGCTATTAGATGTAATGATGTTTCCGTAGAATGTACTGAACAAGCTCGTACTCTCCTCTCTGCAGCTCTTGCACTCCTACAGAATCGCTGCAATTGTGATCATTTCTATTGGACTTGTAATGGCTCAAGTCAAATTTTGGTTCTGCTTTTTTTTTTTTTTTCCTATTACTAATTTATTTTCTTTCCCTAAACTTATGTGTAGTTGTTTTTTATCACTTTCTTGGCTATTAGAGTTGCTGTGTGTCATACCAGAGATGATTGAGTTTCARTGGTGACTTGTATGACGTGGTAAGCACAGTAAGCTCTCACTGAGTAAAAATGACTACAGAACAGTATTTTAGTATCTGTCAAAGTAATTTTTACTTTTGCCTGCATAAGGAAGTTATTTTTAAATTGTTTTTTTCTGTTTTCTTTTGTTAAAAATCACAGTCACTACCTCTAAAGAACTCTCCTTGCTGATAATAACATCTATTAAAAACAATAGACATTTGGTATCACTACTTTAAAATGCAACATTCAAGAGAGAAATGTGCACATGCGTTATCAGAGGTCTGAAGGCTTAATCTAACTTCTTGTAGAGCAGACTGTAGCTCCTTACGTGTTTGCCCAGTATTTAGCACATCAAGCCTCACTGCAGGCTGAAGGTTTCATAATGCAAATAAGAAGAAGAACCAGTTAGAATGATAGTCTTCATTTACTTTGTTATGCTTTCTGATTCTTAGTAACAATGATTCTCAYGCTTTTTCCTCTAGACACTGGACAGGGTAGACTATAGTGGCTATAAATTGAAAGATTGGGGTTTTAATCTCTTTTCCATCATTGATCTCTTTGGTACTGCCAAGCAAATTACTTCATGCTTCTGTGTTTAAAATTCCCTATCTGCAGAAGCTTGATACTGCATCAAAATACTGCAAGGTCGAACTTATAGTTGATAAAGTGTTTTCTTAAAACTCAGGGTAAAATGCGCTACAGATGTGGATGCATGATATACTCTGTTATGAAAATCCATCTTACTGTAGCAAAAGTGTAAACGTAAGCACAGATCTTCTCATAACTTTCATTTTCTTATCACCATTCATAGTGTGTCAAGGAAGAGAAAAAATATCCAGGAATATCGTCTGTGCTTTGGCATAAAATGTTAGGAAAACAACATCTAGTTCCAGACGTTTTTGGCTTGTGTTAAGGAGATAAAGGATAGGAGGTTAGGAAGAATACAAATCATGTCAAACTACTGCTCAAATCATTCTCTGCAAAATGTCCAGGGGAATAAGTTCAGAGAGAATAGCTTGTGTTCTCACTGTTATGGAAAAGATTTTCCCAGTCATGAAAGCACGCCATACTTTCTTATGTGTCCTTGCTTTTCTGGTCTTTCTCCATAAAATTGTCATGTGGAACTCTGAAAATTAATACCCTTGACTATAGATTTTTTTTTTATTTAATTTCTGCAAGACTGGCAAGGTTGTAATAGCTTTAAGACACTTAGCCTAATCAGCCTCTGCCTTCTCCCTGACTTTAACAGACCACCAAATTAGGCTGATTCTGTGAAAGCAATAGGGTCACCATGGCGTGGTGGAGAATTCCCTTCATGTGAGAATCTCAGGGAAACATCTGGGTCATAATGTAAATCTTATCTTAGAACATATATGTGTGTGTGTGTGTATATCTGAGTTGCATAAATGTAACTAAAATATGAAATTTAAACATAATTCTGTGAAGTCACCACAGTCTTTTTTGGACATGTCGCAATAGAAGTAAAATAATAGCTTACAACTATGCCTTGCTGTTGATATAATGTTTCTTATTCTTTATTATAATGTCCTCTCCCTGATTTTGCTATGATATGTACCAGGGAGTATTTCTGAACTGAAACTAGTAGAAAAGTGAACTGCTTAAAAATGGAATATGTTAAGATTTTTTTGGTTAATTGCAGGTAGGATGAAGAAGCTGTTGACATCACGGGATATTTTTTTTACCAATGGAGAATTACACTGTGCTGTGTGAGTCTTTTCTATGACATAAGGGAATTTACACATAGAACATTCCTTTCAGTAGCTCAGACTGTACGTTTTAGAGTATTAATTAGCTAGTCAGATTATATTAGGGCCATTGAGTTTTGTATAATTAAAATTGTAGCAACAGCTAAATGGTATGTGATGTGAAATGCAGAGTCTGCTTTTGCCAAGTGTTCTTTGCTTGGTTTTCAAAGAGGGGGAAGAGAGGTGGGAGAAACTTAAAAGTCAAGTCTGACACTTAAAAAATAATAATTAATTTTGAAGTAGATATATATATTTATTTATACAAAATATGAAAGTTAAATATAAGAGATTTTTCTGCTACGTTGATCCTGTAGAGCAGCAGTAATGTGTAGAGTTTGGGGGGTTCTGGGACAGGTTATTCAATTTAAAGTGCATAGCTGTAAAATTACTGTACACTGTTTTTTGTACACCAGCAAGGTAGAGACATCTGATAGAGTATAAGAAAAGTTGTTAGACTTTTTATGTTCATTGTCTAAATGCTATCAAATGAATTATGTTATCTGCATTTTAAATCAAAATGTTCTTGTGGCCATCATGGGACAGGTGCAGTAAATATATGTATATATTATACACACACACACACATACAGACACACACACACACACACACACACACACATATATAAGATCAGCATGTTTTGGTCTCTGTGTTAAACTTTCCTTGTGACAAGTCTTTGTTTAAAGGTACCTCCTATAAATAAAAATAACCTGTGCTAATATCAGATTACTAATTCAGTGTGATTTTTGTTATTTCTTCTCTGTGTTACCTATTTGTTTTTTATCCTGTATTTGTTCCAACAGGTCTGTTGATAATGGATGTAGAATTATCATGGGCTTCCATTTCAGTACCATCTTTTACATAGAATCTGTCCATCTACCAGAGGTCTAGTTCTATTTGAAGTCAACAGCTCGCAGTGGCCTCAATGGAGTAAGACAGTCATCAGTATTAGTTTAGTCTTGGATAATGACAATGGGCACAATTGAAGTACAGGAAATTCCATTTAAGCACAAGAAAAATCTTTTTTACTGTGAGGGTGGTCAAACACTGGAGCAGGTTGACCAGAGAGGTTGTAGGGTCTCCATCCTTGTAGATATTCAAAACTCGACTGAACATGTCCCTGAGCTATCTGCTTTAGTTGACCCCGCTTTGAGCAGGGGAGTTAGACTAGATGATATCCAGAGGTCCCTCTCCAGAGGTCCCTTCAACTATTCTGTGATTCTGTGTGTATTCATCATTATTTTTTATCTTTATTTAAAAAAAAAAAAAGTTACAGAGGAAGCCATGTGGAAGTATGAAGAAGGGAGGGAAATCTAAAAGATTTTAGTCCAGCAGACTGTGGTGCTATTACATTTAATGTCAGATTTCCTAGACCAGAGGCATTATGTTCCTTTGGACATGTGCTAGGGGCATATGGAGAAAGAAGTCAAAGCTCATGTAATTGAGAAGAAAGCCTACTATTGCAATACAAATGAGATTTCACTTTCAAGAACTGACATGGGTTATTTAAATTGTCTTTAGTGGCATTTTGGAAGAAGCTGGAGAAACTCAGTTTTCAGAGTGAGAGAAAAAATTGGGGTGAAGAAAATTATGAAGAAACCTTATCTGCCTGTTAATGTTTTTCTGAGAACTAATGATAAGTGCTAAGCATCACTTCAAAATCAAAAATTAAAGTAATAGCTTAAACAGTAATACAATCATGAAAATTATTGAAGGAAAGCAGAGGCAACTTTTTTGACCCTGTTGATCTGGAGTTTGGGGATCAGTTCACAGGAGAGAACACAAAATGTAGGCTTATAAAGTTAGCCCTAACTGCCGACAGATCCTAATATGTTAAAGGTTGTAATCTTTTGAAAGAAGTTGGTTGGCTTTCCTGTTGGCCCTCCTATCAACTTTAACCTCCGACCTTCTCCGGCATGTATCACTACAAATAAAACTGCTGAGGTTTGACAAGAGGATATAAAGTCACCAGGCCATCGCACAGAGATCTCTGCATGATTTTCTTTAACCTTAAGCTTAAATGAACGCTACTCTAAGTCAGGATTTTTAATAAGAAGTCATAAACACTCACCCATATCACTTTTGTTTTAATAATTACTGTTTTAACAGAGAAAAGAAAAACATACATAGTAAATTATGTTTGACAACTGGAATTTGGTGGTTTTGTTATTGGATGTCTTTGACCGTTACATAGATTGCTGTTCTTCATTTTAATGTATACTTTTTCATGCAAGCTGCATATGATATTGATATAAACATGGCATTTGTGTACAGTGTTATAAATGAATTTTTAGCTCTTGATTAAGACAAACCAGATGACAAAAATAATGTATGTGTTTGCATTTACCAACTTCAAAATAATCTTCGAAACTGTAGTCACCTGCGAAGGTTTTGGCTTTTGTTTTTCTGTATTTTTAATGTAACTTTACACAATATGTTTTAGCAATCTAGGAACTGTGCAGGCCATACTTACTAAAAGTTTTTCTATATTAATCCACTCCTAAGAGCTGCCTGCATAGTATTTTCATTTGCTTTGACTGAGTGGCCATCCATGGTATTAACTCTTGCAGAGTCCCTGTTCTTATGAACAACTTATGTCTGAACATTGGCTTCACCATACTGAAATTATATCACCATCCTAAAATTATATTTCTTTCCCGTTCGGATCCCATGCCAACTTAAAATTAGATTTTCTGTTTTCCAGCTTTTTATTTCTGTGTGAAGGTATTTCCATGACTAATTTCTTGTTATATCATAATGCTCTTCATGCTTTTTGTTGCTCTTATCTTGTCATCTTTTATGCTCACCCATATTTTTTTCAGAGTGATTCTTTTTTGGCCTGGATAAGCAGTCTCTTCTTTTTGAAGTCCTTCCTTCCCTTGCCAGGTTCTGTTCCCTGTGTGAGTGAGCCATTCGTATTTTCATCATCTGACAGAGTATACTTCTGTCGCATACAACTCCACTTTCCGTGATTAGAAAAGTACTGCTGTTTTTATCTGAAAACATATAGAGATGTTCCATACTTAGTTATGATTTCTATGTATTTTTAGGTTTTCTTCACAATTGTAACTACCAGGGACCAGGGAGCACCTTTTTTTTTCTAAATAGTAGCAGAACACTAGTCAGGTATCAGTAGGCCTTGCATCTTGTTGCATTTGCCATAAATTTTTAATTGGGTTTCATTTATCCTAAATTTATTAAATATAAGCTTATTACAGAAATGCTTTGCTATTATAGATGCAATACTGTCTTAAATCTGAGCCAGTGTTTTTCATCTGTGCTTGGACTACATCTAAGTGGTCCATAGAAAGTAGATAAGGAAAACAAGCCTTTTGTGCGTCAGTTTATAATCATTATATATTGGAAAATTGCTAGGTATTTGCTRGTTGTAGAAGTCTAACAAATACTAATCTACGGATTTATCTTGAAGGGAGTACGTAGCAGACTTTACCTAGACTTCTGGTGTTACTTGTATCCTAGGAAACAGCGGATGTTACTGTTTGTCATATCAGTACAGTATGTAAATTTTGGAAGTTAGATATTGCTAGAATGCTAAGGGCTGACTGAAGGTTAATAAGGGGAAGCTTTTAAAAAAATGTAAAATCATATCAAGAGGAATATAATTTAGCTGACAAGGTGTGGTGAGAGAATTCGGTTGCACTATGCCTTTTCACCTATGAAAGTCTTTAAGTGTTTTCCTCCCCATCCCTGATTTTGAATATAAAGAGAGTGCTAATCGTCAGGTGATGTGACTTCTACTTTTCTCTGCAGCATCACGTCAATCTGTGCTCCCTTATCATTTTCCCTAACATTTAACCTCCACCATCTTCAAAAAGTGGGGTGGAAGCCCACTAGAAAGGCACCTGAGGAGACAGATGAGACAAATTGGCAATGAGTCTCTGCTCTCATTAAAACAAGAAGTATTGACGTCTAACTTTCTTCTTTGAGACCACATTCAAAAGAATATAATATAGTGCCTCAGCAAACCCAGAATGTACAGCTTTGAGATATTATGATAGTTTTAGCTGATGCTAGCAGAGATTTCTGATACTTTGTATGTAAACAACATCATCTAGCATTGCTTATCAAAGCATGTAAGAAATTGTTTTCTTCTAGTGCTTCTAAAAGTTACAGGATGGTCACAGGGGACAGGGGTGCGAACATCTATCATGGTAGTAGGAAAGCAGAAGTATTAAGCTATTACACTTACTAGAAACAGCTGTCTGCACACTTTCACTGTGAAAATGTATCTGTGGTGGAGAAGTTCTCTACTATAATTTCAGCATATTCCGTTAAAGCTCCAGTATCATCCTGAAGTAACAGTTACTATACATAGAAGTAAAAGAGTTAAACTGTGAGTATAAAGTTATTAATTGAGGGGTGATTAAGATAGCATTTGGTATCCATAGGGGATGTTCAGAGAGCTTTGTAATGGGTACAATAGCAATGATTAAGAGAAGGAATGCTGATCCCTTCATGCATGAAATAGTTTATCCCGCTATGGAGCCCAGGAAACTAATAAAGCTTCTGTGGACCAAAGGCATAGAGGCTTATTTTGGCTGGATTAAGATATTTTCCAGAAATGCTTTTCTTTTTTTTTTTTTCTTTTTTTTTGCATGATTTAGGGAATGAGGAAATCAGTTACATTAGAAAAAGCAAATGTGTAAATAGAATTGTTTTAGACTTACTCTTATCGCAGTAGATAAATGATTATCTGTGCCTTTTAAAAATGCACATTTTAGTGATATTTTAAAATACAAAAATAAATTAATATTTTTTATTCTTTTAAATTARCCTCAGTGTTTCAAAAATACGGTACTTCAGGAAATATGAGTATAAATTAATCTGATATTTGTTACAAAGCCTTGAAATAGATCAGCAGAACATAAAGCAGCTATTGTACATATACTTTGGTAACTCATGTAAATGTTGCTACATTGAACACACTCATAGGGATTACAAAGATTCTTGGTTTTCAAAATGTTTGTACCATTTCAATCTACTCTCTTGTAGAAATGCTATTCTGTATTTCTTTATCAAAAGAGGTTTTAAGAAAAGTAAATCCCCTAAATGTACTTTGGGAAAGTAGACAGTATGTGAACACCTCTCACATTTCTTGTATGCATGCGATGTGTTTTATCTTTCAAACCATAGTTACCAAATATTCGCTGTATAAATCTCATTACATGTGTTGCTTGTATCAGAAGGAAAGAATATAGTACTCTGTATAGTTGGAAATGTCAGCGTTGTGAGTTGCTGATATTTTCCATTGGATGTGAATACCAAGCTGAATGTTTAAACCATTTTTAATAAGTAGATAGCATTTGTTTTAACATATCTGTATCTAATTTCTGAATATGGATGCCAAATAATTGCTCTATCCTAGAAAGATGTGAAATCTGCTGAAAAACTGAAAACTTGAAAGAAAATGGTGGTGGGAACTAAAGGTCCCAATATCTGTTCCATTTTCTTAAACGAGTAAAGAATAGGAACTCTTCAGAGCTAATAAACAAGATCCAAGAGGTTGGGATCAGTCTCACCAGCTTTCCCTCCTTCGTGTTAGAGTTCTAAGGAAATCTCTGTCTGCTGAAACTTACTATGCTCCAGTAGGGTTTCTCTATTATGAATTAGTTTAGGTTTTCATAGGTTTTGACTGAATTTCGTCCCAACTAATGAGTCCTTTTGTGAAATAAGTTGATGTCATATCTGCCATTTTGCAGATGTACCCAACTTTTCACCTAGAGCACCACTTAAACCACACAAAGATTAAGATTTCAGGCTTTTAACATGAATGTTTTCAGGTATTTTAGCACGTAAAGATAGAAGTACAAACTTGATATCCACATATGGCATTGAATAAATATGTTAAGTTCTATCTTAAAAACATAAAAGTACTGTTTTGCCTTAAATTATTTTATGCAGATAATTATCACGTTAGTATTTACTTCTCAAATAACTATAGACATTTTCACTGTCACCTGAATCCAACAGCAGAAAGTGTTTTGTTGTGGCCTGTGAGCCAAGGGATTAAAAAAAAAAAAGCACAGAAGTAGCAAAAAAATTTGTCCTCACCCACTTTCATAGGCCTGTATTTTCTCGGCCCTGGCTCTGGCCCTGGCCCTGGCGTTAAAGGCAGAAAGAGTCATTTAGCTGAATTTTGAAAGCTCTTTTTGAGGCAAAGAAACTCTGCCTTTAAATGTTATCCTTTGTCCTAGGTAATCCAATTTCTTAAAAAGCAAGTCTTAAAGTTTCAGAGAAAGAAATAGGAATAATTTTAAAGTGAGGAAGAACTTTTATAATAAAAAAAAATCATACTCTTGTTTAACAGTGACTTTTGAAAATACAACAATTTTAAATTACTTCAGATGTTATGTAATCAAGCTGTGGAACTCACTGTGACAGTACTATTGACTACCAAAGTTTAAGAAGAACACAATGAGAATTTAAACATGATTTTGTGCATTTTTATAATGTATGAAAAAGATTGTTTGCTCACACACAAGATATAAATTCTTATAGTGTATTAAAGACTTGTCAAAGAAATCACTAATTGTCTTGAATTAAAAAGATATTGAAAAGATACATTTATATATATTATATATATATAATTGGTTTAGGTTTTTTACTATATATATATGTAGTAAGCAAAGTAGTCACTAGTCAACATGGAAGTCAAAATATGGAACAGTGGAAATTGGTCCTTTTATATATATATATATGTATTTACACACACACATATGTATAAAATATATATTTATATCCTTTAATTTGATGTTATACCCATTTTTACAAGCAGATGATGCAATTATGCTTTTTAAAAATATATTATGTCATTCCTCTAAGGTGTATGAATTAAGAATAAAATCTCATCCTTGCTATTATATTTCATGATGTTGGGAGGTGTTCTGTTATTCTATGAAGTTGTATTGGACTGAACTATTTCCCTATTGTTTTACACATTGTCTTAGTTAGCATTTACTACATGTATTAAAACTGCACCTGGAACTTCTACTAGAATGTGCTAGGAAATGCTCAAAAACAGAACAAGAGATACTTTATCCCAAAGAGTTTAATGTTCAAGTATGATATAAGAGTCAACAAATGTCTACATTCAGTGCAAAAAGGCAATAAGATAATACTGATCAGCATAATATTCACTAGTCTGAGTAGCTCCGCAGCTTGTTAAGTTTTTCATGTGTTTTGGCAAATGAGAGATTTAGAGGAGAATAACAGACGGCTTTTGTGAATATTTTTTGAGAATTATTTCTAACCTTGAGAGGCAATTGAGAATAAAGGATAAAGATGGTTTGTCAATTCAGTATGGGGTTTGTCAGTTTGCTAGTGAATGGACAGAGATGATAAAACCATGAAAGGGAAGATTACTGTAACGAGTCTTCCACTTGTGGAGGCACAAGGAGAGAAATTATGTGCTTAAATACTCATGATCTTTTGCAAAATTGTTTTGGATGCAGATGGACAGAGCAGACTACATTCATCAAGTTCAGAGAAAGATATTTTGCTGCAATATAGGGAAGAAATGTGCACCTTTATGGGAGTCTGTGTAGATGGAATGAAACAGTGGGGAATAAAGACACCAAGAAAAATGAATTAGCTAGATTTGAACATGCTAGATCTGAGGAGCTACAGAGAGAAGTCCAAATTGAAACTTATGTGAGGGTTACAGGTGTGTTTAATAGGTGAGATGGTGATGTTGATCATAATGATTAAGAAAGAAGGGTAGAGAATGAAAAGCTCTGTTTAGCTATGTTGACAGTGATCTAATTAGGAGATATAGAATGAGACAGAGGGTGCAGACAGTGTCATTAGTTTGAACAGTTGTGAGAAATATCTAGGGAAAAATGCTTGGATCTGTTGTCTGTCAGCCCATGTTATTGACTGGTGTATCATGGAGCAGGTGGGACCCAAGTTTCATTCTGAGACATCCATTATGGTTCTAGGCCCATACATCTTTTTTTGCACCTTTACCAGCAATGAAGTTTCTGCCACTTTGGGGTACTAAATGCACACTTCATGTTTATAAGGAGGTAGCTCCTGGATGATCTGGGATCCACATTGCAAACGGAGTGCTTCAACCAGGAAAGACATCTTTGCAAGCACACCTGTGATGGTCTCAAGTTCATTCTGCAAGATGAGCCATACCATTCAACCATAGATGCAAGGCAAATTTGCATCTAAAAAGAGCTCGTGCACTGAATCACTAATGTAGATGTACCCACTGAGGTTGCACTTAAATTAGTGTTTCTAAGTGAGAAGGATTTACGTAAGATTTAGAGAGACCAAGCTCCCCCTAGAAAACTTTAGAAGAGTTGAGGAGAATCTTCTGAAAGATGTTGACAAAGTAGTCTGCAAGTAGAGGGAACACCATGACAGTGAAGAAAGCAGAGAACATTTCATGAAGAAAAAGTAAATGATGGTGTCAAAAGCAACTGAATCAAGAGAAAAGAGATGGAGGATTAGTTGTGAGTATAGGTAAGAGGAGAACATTAGAGGCTTTGATGAAAGCAAATTCAGTAGTGTTCAAAAGAAGGAAGTTGTATCCAAAGGAAATATAAGTAACAAAGAGGAACAGAAATCAGCGTAGTCAGTGTATCAATGAGCTTACAGACAAAATGCAGTTACTTATTATGGCAAACCTCTTCTAGGAATGTCGGGGTTCGTGTGTACAGCCCAATGTCTAGATGTGTTTTGGAGAACATTTCTTGTCACTGATCACTGGACTCCTGACCTGTGAAATGCCAGTTCTCAACCTGGCTCAAGCAGCTGAAATGTTGCCCTTTTGATAACCTGAGAAACAGTCGCTGCACATTGTTGATGTTCTTCCTCCCTTAAGTGTGTTTTGAGACACTGGGAGAGGTGTCTCTCATATCGCTCTGACTTGATCTGGATTCTCTAAATGAACTGAATATAGTCTTTCAGTGTTCTGTGTCTCATGTGACATTTATTACAGACCACTTCATCTTATAGGTTTTAGCCAATTTCCCTTTTGAAGCCAGTCAAGGGATTGACAGATTTAATCTTTCTCCCTAAGACTTTGTCTGTGGTTCTTTGTCTGTGTTGAGAGAATTAACAGTTTGTTGCCAGCAAAAGTAGGGAAGGTCTGTCTCTCTCTTTTCCTCTCCTGCTCCCTTCTCTCTTTTTCTGTTCCTTTTCTGCTTCCAGCTGTGTGATCCCATACTTTCTCCATGCTGCTCTAGTACTTATCAGATCTTTCCATCAACAAACATCACTCAGTGTTTAAGGAAAAATCTGTCCCATTTTGTTGCGTAAGTTTTCCACTGGTTAGTGAGTTAAATCAGTTCATGGAAGGTCTGTCAAGCATAGATGTAGGTATTGCATTACCTTCGTATACCTCACTAGTATCTTTACATGTAAAATATCCTACACAGAACCTTATATTGTACAGTTTTATCTGTATGTTAACAAATCTAAGTAAATCTAAATGGGATAAATGCATGTAGGTCATTCCTGGCTATTGTCTGGGTGACATGATTTACTTTTTAACTTTGTGGTTTTTGTATCAGTTCTTTCTATCCATATAGTAGTAACTTGTGATGAGCAGTAGAGAAGATTCTAGCCCTGAAACCATTCATACAGATTGTAGTCAAGATGAAAAAAGATCAAGTAGAGAGTTTTCACACCTTTTAAAACAGCACAGTTATAGTGAGAGTACACGTATTGTGATGGGAAGTCTGGCAGGCTAGACTTCATACTAGAAGTCATGGAGGTACATGGGGACAAGAATGTCCACAAGAGTGTCCCGTAAGACCTGCTTTGTTGTATTTTTTTCCAGTCTTCCATGGAGTTAAATTGTGAGTCTCTTCAGTAAGACCTCTACAACCATTCTGAGCTTCACTGGAACAGAATTTGGGATTTTGAAGAGTTTAGAGAGTTTGGGTCATCTCCTTCAGTAGTAGTCACCACACACTCCTTTCATAGTCAATAGAAAGAAGTAGGATGCAATTAATCTAATCCTAGCATAAGAGTGTTTTGAAAGTACTTGTCTTTTTTTTTAAAAAAAAAAGGGTTATTGTGACTCACTCAGGCCTTTGTGAATTCAAGTATAAGACAGGGATCTGTGGGAAAACTTTAGGAACAGACCTGTTAAATGACTTGTATTTCACACATCCCTGCCCAGTTCAAATATGAGTAAATGCGTCTCAAAGGAGGGTGCCATGAAAAGTTTAGACCTAAGTTCCAAGACCAACTTTCCAAGACTTTGCTGTTAATGTTTCTTCATTTTGTGGGCACATTGTTGCCCTTACAATGTGTTCACTGAGTCCACGAAAACTTTCACGCTTTGCAGGGCTATGTCAGAGCTAGTAGAATCAAACTCTCAGATCTTAAAAACCTACTTTCTGAGTGAAGCCTTTCAGAAGCAGTGGGCCCCAATATGTACCTGTATAACCCAGATTAAAATAGTGTGTCAAGTCCAGGTGGAGGTTTGAGTATGCTGCTGCCTCCATTACAGTTGATACTTTTTAATTGAAGTCATAGAAATTTGATGGTTCAGATGTGTGGAAAACCCACTCTGGCAGCAGTTTACAAAAATAAATCTACATAATAGCTTTACTGATGAGATAGTTTTATTTTATAGTTGCTTGTTAATTCAGAGCAACTATTCTGTTGCATATTCAAACTTTAGCTTGCCTACCATCCTGAACTGCAACCTGTTGATTCTCAAATTTATGAGCCTGGAGGTTATGCCGAGCATAGAAGATCCAAGAAAAGCAAAAGAAGTTTTCTGACAAAACCATACTGGTTACAGACAGAGTTGGAAGGTAATATTTAACCCTTTATGACAGTTTTTTGCCTTTATCCTACTACATTACAAGTATTGGTTTTATTTTGTCTTTTCCCCATCCCTGTAACGGTAGCATTAGAAAATTGAATTACTTATATACGTAGGTAAACACTAATGCTTCCATTTGATAGGTTTTTCAGGATTTTGTTTTTGTTCAAGTGGTTTTAGTCTAAGTCTTGATAATTTGTAACTCTTTCAGGCCTGAAGATAGAGTGAAGACAGGCTCTGCGATATTTCAGAGAATAGTTAAGAAAGCCATACTTCTGAGATTGAGAGAAATCTGATTTCAGAAACTCATGGAACCTTTGGAAAAAGACTGAAGGCAGTAGACACAGCTCTATGTTATATTACTTCCTATTTGATCCCCTTCTTTTTCTGTATTCATAACAAAGATTGTCTAAGGCTTAGGACCCGCGGACTGTATGCATGTGCATTTCTGCATATAGAATCTTTCTGGTACCACAGGGCACTCTTCTGAATTCTGATGCTGTACAAGTCRATAATTAATACGTAGTTTTACAGGACAGTGCAAATTCCATTGACATCATCAGATTCTGTATGAGAATATATCATGCATAGTCTGAGGGAGAGTTAGCAACAGGATTTCTCATTGTTGTCAGCATGAGCTGTTTCTGTTCATCCTTACCAGCAAACACAGGTTTTATGGTTCCTCAGTTCTCTTTTGGCTTTGATACACTTTTTTATATCATGACACATGACACATCTTGAGATTATCAACTCTATAGGTTTGATGTGGCTACTTTCAGCAAGAAGTTCTATTAACTTGCTTTTCAGGTCAAGAAGATATTTAAAATATCTTAAGAATTTAAAGTACATCTTTGCTCTATCATGTAGACTAGTCACTGCAATTTTTCTCTGGGAGTTTGTGGAATTATTGGCAGCTTTCAAGTAGATATATCCTTAAAGTTCTAATTCTTAAATTTCTTTCTAAAACAATACACTAGAGAAAAAATTAATCACCTTTTAAGAGCAGAAAAATGCTTTCTGACTTTATGGCAAGCTTTACCTGGACATAATTTACATTCTGAAAAGTTCATGCTTTTAATAAGATGTAAGAGCAAGATAACCTGCAAAAAATGCATAGAGAAATGCATAAATACATGCTTATATATAACGTGAAATTATATTATGCAAGTAATGAAAATGAATTAAAGACAAAAATTGGGAAAGAAGAGGAGAAGGAGAAAAAGTATCAGAGAACTGAATATATTGTCAATATGGATTTAAACTGGTACTGTTATAAAACTTAGAGTGAATACATTTGTGATGTGAAAGGATAGTTAGTCCCTTTAAATTCAATGTAATTTACTTCTGTGATCTCTATATACTGCAATCTGGCTATTTTATCTRTATTAATCACTGCACAAGAGAAAAACTTGAGATTTTAGTCAGTCTCTTCACCCTACACAGTATACTTTTCCAAGTCTAAGGGTTGTTTTATTAAAGTTTAAGAACAATACTATTGTTAGTATTCCATTTGAATATGGAAAAAACAAAGAATACATTTTTCAAGCTAAAAACAAACACATTTTTTCTCCACTTCCAAAATAAAATACTAAAATAACAAAAGCATATGTAACTTTTACTTGCCCTGCAGCCTGTGCTGGGCATGTTTCGGTAGAACAATAAGTTTTATGGAAAATGACCCTTATTTTTTATATCATTCTCTAGATTAAATCCTTCTTTTGCTAGAGACAGCTAGCCACTGCCTATGCTGGACTGTGATTTCACCTGCATGTGTCAGTGGCTGCTATCTTCCCCGCTTTGTGAAGTTGTGTTTGCCAGGCTTGACTTCAGAAGTATGAAATGTTCTTCTAGCAGTAGCTAGGATTCTAGTAATTGAAACATTCACAAGAAACCTTTTAACAAGTAATTCTAAAAGTATCATAGGTGTAAATAATGTTTGTGCATACTCAGGGAATGGTTGTTATTCATAGTTAGAACTTTATATTGTAAATGAAATTCAACCTGATGATCTTGGGTTTCATGTGCCAATTCTAAGCTTGTTTTTAAAAGCATTATTGGAACTATTTGACTAGAAATACACTGTTTTGTAAACCAACTGATACAGTACAATGTCACAATTTTGAATTTTGGTGACATTAAAATCGTAACTGAAGCAAAGTTATTTCATTCACTTGTGTGAACCATGAACATGCAAACCTGAAGAGCCATTTCATTGCCTGTATGTTGCTTTCCTCTCTTTAGCCTTTGCAAAAGACAGGAAGTTTAGAGCAAAAAAATTGCACCTGCGAATTTTAAATTTTAAGAATGTTAATTTCCTGAATTGTATGTTTAGCTTAAAGGTTCCCATGGTAACATTAACTCATGCATTTTTCAGGTACTCTAAGTAATAGTGCTGTAATGATAAGTCTTGACTAATAATCAAAAGTACTGTGTGCAATGTGGGTAAATTAATGTTATGACAATCTGTGGACCCAATCCAGAACACAATGATTGGTTTAAGTTCATAGCTGCAACTTTGTATGCCCATGATTTTTGTACTTCAGATATTTATATACTTCCACTGGAATGTTTGAACGTGGCTAACAGAAGTGTTAATGGATATAATCTTGTTAATTGTGTCTTTGGAATCTGCTGATAAGAAGATACAGTGTCCCCATTGTCATCATCTTTATTATATTGTCTAATGGATGCAGTTCTTCGGGATCTCTGTTTTAATGTGTCTAGAGTTTTTTAAAGTATAGATGAGATGGATGTTTAATTATGAAGATGCAAAAGAAGAGAATTGATTCTGAAATAGGAAATTCTAAAAAAACATTAAGTCTATTTTTGTCTGTTCAAGGGTGCAATCGTTGCAGGTTTGACTTGGAGGAAGGGAGTTTGCTTCTTAAGACTTGTGAATACTGCCTATGCAATTGCTAACCTGAATGGCTAAACTGATTTTCTGTTTTAAAATTTTAAGTTACAGGAGATACAACTTCAAAGTGAATCAGGGCTATGTTTATCCCTCTTATATGTCACAGTTTAAGTGTGATGTTTTATGTATACAGTGATCATGACAGTTGAAAAGGCTATAAAGAAAAGCAATTATATAATTGCTTTAAAGAATTAAGTAGCATGGATAAAGGCTTTTAGAAACTACAGAGCAGTTTTAATAATTATATCACCTGAAGTCAAGCTGCAAAATTATGTCCTAATTATTTGCAATGAGTAATTATCTATAAAGTTATAAGCTTTGAAAAATTTTATGGGAGAGTGGGGGAATTCTTTGATTTTTTTTTTTCCAACACACACTAAAACAACACCCCATCATTTTCTATTTTAGCAGTTTCCACAACTTAAACATTAAATTCTTATTGTTGCTTTCTGTTATATTAGTAGTGTGTGTTTTGCAATTCTAATCTTCACGTTTTTCTTTCTTTATCACCAAAGTAGGCCTTTTGAAGACAGGGAATTTTTCATAGCAATATTGACAGTGTTCACATTTGCATGATGACAGCCAAGGAATGGAGCAGTAATTTTTGAAATTGCAGAAGTATTTAGAACACTGATAAAAGCTGAAATATATTTTTGATGGATTGAAGTTAAGCATACATGATTTTTCCTGCTGTCAAAAGGCTCTGAATTTAGTGAATATTTGCCTGCTGTGAGAATGCAAGATTAACATCACAGCCATCACCCGGGCACCCAAACCCTGCAATTTAATAGCTTTTTAGGTTCTTTCCTTTTTCTAAACAGCAATTAATCTCATTTTAGTACAATTTTCTCGTTTCTGAAGTCGCTCATTGAATCGCTGTTTTGTTCATATTTGGCTTCAGCTCCTCTGCATAGTCATTAAAGTCCCAATTAATGTCACCTTTAGCTGAAGAGTACTCATTTTTATTGAGAAGATGACAGTTGCTGCCATGAGTAGTGCAGTGTAATATACATTAATTGCCCTGTAACACTGGTAATTACGAGTTTTTCAAGCCTCTCAGTAAACTGTCATGCCTAGACAAGACTGTGCTAAAATAGATTACTCATTAGGGAGACCTGTCCTGTTTTCTGGTGAGTTCTTAGTGTTGGTTTAAAAAAAATCTTGAGTTTGAACAAATAGTTGCCAAAAGCAATTTCCTACAACAACATGCCTGTGTTCAGTTTTCCAGCCATCACTTAAGCCTGCGGTCAGCAAACAGACAGGGTGCCGTGGACTCTAGAGATGTCGAGATTTGAATGTTTATTTATGTGGATCACAAGGATAAGCTTAACAATTCATAATTCAGTGCTTAATATGGATGTTATTAGAACTGCCTTTCTGAATATTGTGCCTACCAGGTCTACCTGATGTTTTAGAAGAGCAGTCAATAATATCAATATTTTATGCCCGAAAAGGTTTTAACAGAGTACTCCTGACTGTCCAGTGAGTTGGACTGACTAAATCCGTAATCAAATGATTCTAATGTAGGAACAGCAGGGTTTATGTTGTAGATTATGTGGTATAATTATCTGATATTTCAGCAATGGTATGGCATTACAAGGTGTATTTTTTAAAAAAATCAGAAACAATATGTGGAGAGAATTCAGTTAATATTACAACGCTCTCTGAAAGTCAGGCTTTAATAAGTATATTGTTAGAAGTCCCTCCTGCTGATTGACTTGGGATGTGGTGGAAAGCAAGTGTTCTTAATTTCAGAAGAAATGTATTTCATGGCTTTCTCTTTCTGTCACTCTCATATTTCATGTTTGTTTTTAAGGACAAAATAGTCTCCTTTAAAGCTTGTTGCAGCACTGAACCGACAAAAGAAAACCTTTGTTTTATCTTTGTTATAGCACCTGCTTTAGGCAATCTGCTCTTTCGCTCTCACTCTAAATGAATTTTGTCACAGTCTTTCATATTCTCTTGTGGTGATGAGCTAATGAAAGTAGATAGTACAATTTGTGCTGACCAGGTAGCAACTGCCAGCTTGCAGCTGAGGATAGTTTAAAGAAATAAATAAAATATAGCATTATATCACTGATTTATCCATTACATGACATTAATAGTGAGAAACCTTGGTGTGTTTATCTGTTTGTATTGGTGTGCATTTATCGAATTGTTTATGACAAGACTAATTGGGGTAATTGTAGACACTGAAATTACCTGTCAGCTAYATGTAACCACACTCCCTTTCTTTCTGACAAATGATGACAACTGAGGGACCCCGTAGCATTACTCATGATGGCTTTTCGAGTGGTAATAAGGACAATAGGGGCCCTGGCTAATTTGACATGGACAGCCTTCACAACAAGAAGCCAGCTAAATGACTTGTCAGTAGGGGAAAGAAGTCAGAAAAGTAATGGAGTCCCCCATGGCGCCCTGACAGGGAGATGAGGCAATTTCAACGGAAAGTGAAAAGGCTTCAGTTTGTCAAGTATTTAGAACAATCAGAGAACAGCTAGAGGCTGGAACCTGACAATAAATTTGTGAACCATGGTAGCAGTTTCATATAGGTCAGTTATTTCATAATGGCTGTGAAGCTTTCAGAGGTTTCTGCTTTCGTAGCATACTTCACATCAGCCAACTGGTGCTTTGTCACCTTAAATTTGTGCTTCACTTTACACAGTAGGAATAATGGTTAAGGTTACAGAGGAACAGCAATGTAAGACAGCATGATTTGCAGACACCAATCTGTTGAAAAATAAACAAAAATTTAGATAGTAATAGTGTGATTGCATCCATTACAAGCTAGTGGTGTTAACATGTTCTTTATGGTTGTGGCCTGCACTCTTTTATGGATAAGAAGTGAAGTAGTTTATTTCTCGTAGACAAAACTAATAAAACATATTCCTGTTCTTATCCTTTCACCCTACTTTACATAGTTAAAATTTCCTAAGGTTCATTTCCTGCTTGCTCTTGAAATTTATTCCAGTTCTACAGTTATGGCATCTATTGAGACACTGTAACTGATGACACGAAAGGAGAATATGTGATTTTTTTTGAGTGCTCAGCAGAAGATGTTGTTCTTAAGGATTTAAAAGAAAAAAAAAAAAAACTTCCAGATTTAAATACCAGTTCTGTGCCCCACTGATCGTTGATCTTTTTGTCTGTGACTTCAGGAGTCTGTTAGTAATTTTTTTTTTTATAATAATGGTTCTTACCTATTTATTTGCATTGAGATAAAAAGGCAGAGTAAGATTAAAGCATCAATTCAGTACTGCACTGTGCCTTCTGCATTTCTGACACAGGCTCCTGAATTCCTTAGAAGTGTTTATGGATTGAGCGCAGATTTAGTGAGAAGTATCAACTTGTCCTTTTTGGCAGTGATTGTTTTGTTAGAAAATAGGATTGAATATATTCATTTTAATGTTTTACTTATGATCTGATTTCTTCATTTTGCCAAATGTCCTATTTTTGTGTATTTTAAAGCTAGTGCAGCAACCGTTTGTTTGAGAACTCTGTGGATTCTGGCCTTTTTAATAAGTGCTTCAAGATGTCTCTTTGCATGACCAGCACATTTCTTGACCTGGTCTTACTAAATTTAGTTATATAAACATATTCTCCCCCTTCTCACTCATTTAAATGTATAGCATAAATTTTTCTCTCTTGTGTAAAGGACTTAGAATAGAAACTTTTTTGTGCCCTATTTAAAAAGTAAGACTGCTTTAATGACACGAGTAACTCCTTCATCTTCCATAACCCTTTCCTCATTTTTTCCAAAGTTATGTGCTCTTCCTTTGTAAGTCTCATCACTCAGATTTGAAGGAATCTTAATTTAGGCCAGCCGGGAGCTTGGCCCTTGATTCCCGATACCTGAACAATTCAAAACTATATTGTATTTCTTGTGTTGTGGCGATTTTGTCAAGGAAATACTTTGATAAATTGAAGGAGCTTGTCATTCTGCAAGATGGGCCATTGAGTCAGAGGTTATAAATGCAGTTTCCTCTCTCCGCAAAAAAACCCTGTGAGGTGATCATTTAAACATGATATGTCCACACCTGAATCTCCTTTATTCTAGTTGCCTGTCCTGCACATGTTCATCTAAGTTTGCCAAATATTCTGCCTAGTTATTTTCTAAGATGTTTCTCYAGCAGAACTAAAGAAATTATCAACATATGCTAAAGTGGCACCAGGTCTCTTCTGCTCTGAATAATGCAAGGTCTTCCTTTTTTGTCTGAAATAGAGCTTTTGAGCTGTTCACATTCAAGTCCCCTCAGATCACTACAAGATTAGGGTTGTTTGAACACTGAGACCTAGAATTGTTTCAACATGCTGTCTTTTGGCCATATTCTTCCTTTATTACCAGAGGAATCATAAGGGTGTGAATGGGGCAAAATCTGCCCCATCAGGCTCTTTGGAGCAGCTGTCACTGTGGATTGCTTCAATGTCATTCATGCATATAATTGTTTCATTGCCAGTAACTGCCTTTAATACTTCCACTGACCTTATTAGCACATCTTACCTCACCTCAGCTTTTCAAGAGATGTTCTTAGGGTGAGGGTTGCTTTTTATCACCTCCTCTTCCTCCCTCCTTACCTCCATATGTCCTAATGTGATTTGACGCATAAATATTGTTATCCAGACCTTGATCAAAATGAGAAGCCGATATAGTCTATTTTCACTCTTTGCTGCCTGCAGTCCAGCTGTATGACTCCCACTAAAGTCTACAGTGACATCCAAACAGTTGAAATTCCAACTTATTCCATTTATTTCTTTGCTTTCTTGATATATTTAAATTATGCAAAATTTTGATTAATTACTAAGTACAAAAGTATTTCTAAAGAGCAAGTGTAAAAATGGTAGACATCTTCAAATTAATTTGTAGCAACATATGGACAAATTCAAAGCTGGCAAAGGAAAGGCAGACATGGCCCACAGTCATTTTAATACATGCTTTTGGAATCCTGGTTATTGTCTTAGAGCTCACTGTTCTGTTTGGAAGCTGTATTTTTATAATGGATAGAATTTTACAGGGCTACATCTTTTCCATTTTGTGATCTATTGCTTGAGAAACAATAACTAATGAAAAAGTTAACACCATAAAGAAAAATGAAGAAAAGAATCAAAATACTATTCAATGTTTAGGAATATGTCTTTCTGGAGAAAAAATACTTTAAATATATATTTAAATGGGTAGTATTTCAATGGTCTCCTGAGTTTGGGAGATTGTTTGACAATGTAGTGGAGATGTCTTGATCTTCTAATGATGCTTACTGGAAATTCTCTCTCTTAACATCTTTTGTGTCTTTCCTTCAGTAAGAGATTTCATTACTAACTTTGAACTTGATTTCAGAGATATTTTCAGGGTTTTTATTGCATGTAGTTACTGGTCTTTGAGGAAGAAGATTTCTTCATTTTTATTTTTTCAAAACAAATGCCTATTTTATCTCTTGCAGAAGATATTAGAGCTTTGGAGGACTGACAGAAGTTGTGCCATGTGGAAGGAATGAGGACAATTTAGTTCTGACTGATGAAATAGAAAAATATTTTCTTATACAGTGGTTTAATTTAACTGAACAATTATAAAAAGCACAGACTTAAAAAAAAAACCTTGGCAGAACATTCCTTATAAAGCTTGTATCTAGATTTAACTGAATGATTTTTATAACAACTTGAATTTAGTAATTTTACTCTCCAAAAAAAGTGAATCTTTACATTTGTAAAAAGGAAGAAGCTGAATATATTCCAAAAGGCATTAAATAGATACATCAAAGTTTGACTTCTTATCTGACAGAAATAATGGAGGCTATTTTCCAGTACCAGACCTCTGAGTGCCTGCCATGTTTCTATATTACTATGTACTGATAACTTTGCATAAGTACTGTCATTATATAATAGTGCCATAACACATAGATCTACTATTAGTATTTTCCAAAATGTGACATAAAATTAGTATAAAAATATTTAAATGCAGCTTTGCATTTTTTTTTTAATTTGGAAATATGTGGGAATTAGTACAAATCTGTTTTTTTTTTTTAATTCTTCTCACAGTCTAACTAAAGTACAACCAATATAGCAAATGGTAAACTCTGTTCCTGTTGAGTATCGCTCGAATAAAAGTGCAGAACAGACTCAATTACGTGAAAGGTGTAATAAGTCTTTGCATATCAATTATATTTCTATTATGGTAGGTACTGCAGCATGAGTTTAGAGGATGGGCATGTCATAATTCTGGATTTGCCTAAATTTTGGGTCTGCTACCAAAATAAACCTTCCACCTATACTCTGTCCATTATGAATGCGTGAAATTACAATGAAAGATTGTAGGATTATATTTGTCTTGGCAACTAAATCAGTTTATTTTTCTTAGTTCACAGCCATTAGAAAAATGTCCTGTTCTTTCCTATTTCTTTCTTAATTCAGAGAAAGGAGTGTTTTTTTCAGAAGTACAATACCGTGTTAAATGCAGATCTCCCTTATACAAACAAGTATGTCTTAAGACCTTTTATCCTGTGCAGCGGTAACTGCCCATTCTAATGCCTGCAATATATTTGCTTCTATTTTATTACAAGGAAGCTATCACTGTCTATGTCATTAGTAGGTATAAATAAATAAGTGATGGAAAAATCTGCCCAAGATAGGTTGAGATATAAGTAGCTTTTCACAGAGAAGTAAATATAATTAAAATACATCTATCCAATGCTTTGCATGTTTTCACTARTAATTTTCACTAATAAATTCAAATGGCATGAACTACACTTACACAATGTAGTCTTAATATCCTCTCAACAAGCTAAGTATAATAAGTATATAAGTTCCAATAAGTATAATAACTTTCATTTGCTTTCTAAACATTTTCTTCCCTTTCTCTGAAAACTAAGGAAATAGGTAGACCCTGAAGTGAATAGGCACTGACACTGTAAAATTGGTGGAAGCATCTTCCAGAGGGAAGGAAAAGCAACAACGGAGGAAAACAGTTACTGTTTCTGTCTGGACATCCAGGAGTGGATGGCGATCAAGCAAGCATGTTCAATGCTTGAGTAACAAAAAAACTATACTTTTTTTTTTTTAAGTAAAAGGAGATGGTTTGACTTCTACTGTTTCCTCCTTTTAGTTTCTTTAACCTAGCAGCAAGTCTAATCATCTTTGGCTCATCCAAATTAAGCAGTTATTTTCTACTCAAGTGTCTTTTTCAGTTAAAGACTGAGGAAGCAAGAGATAAGCATATGTATGTCAAAAACTGCAGTTAACTGATTATTTCATAGTTAACTGACTTGGAGGAAATATGTGTGTATATGCATATATGTACATATATGTAAAATTTTAAAATAGTGATTTTTTTTCATGGAATCCTCCCCCATAATAAGTGAAAATCAGCAGTCAGTATTGCAGGCATCATTGTTTTATTATCAAATGTAAAATCTCAGCCTTGATCTGAGATGCTGGAAGTATGACTGGATCAGCAAATCTCTATATCATGTTTACTGTTTACTGCTCATTCTATGATAACAGAAAAGGTTAGATGCCTTTTGGTTGATACAGGGTCTAGATTCACTTGCAAGTTAAGTAACAGTAAAAGATGGCATGAAATAACTAAATCTGGTTAAATGATGGCTTATGTAAAAAGTCTAACCTAGTTATTGTATGTAGGATTAGATTGTCATTCCAAAAGCTGACGAAGCTTGTTATTCTAGTAATTGGAAATAATCAATACAGTACTGCATTAGGAATATTATTGATGACCAAAATGCCATTTGCTGTTTTTATTGCATTTTATTGTATTTAGATTGTAACTTACACTACTTTCTAATTAATTTTAACTTGGCTCAATTGCAAGTAGTAAAACCTACCTATGTAATAAGTGACAAGTGTCATAAAGAAACATATACAACCTCCTCATTTCCCCAGGTCAGTCATCCATAAAATAATTAACTGAATTTTTGTTTTCCCCACATTTTTAAAGAAATACAATACAATTGAATTTGTCCTTCTCTCCCTCCCCAAAGCAAAACATAGAAACAAGCAATCTTTTTTCCTAGCTGCAGTCTCTTTTAACTGTTAAAATATCCTAAAGCACTCGATCACATTGCATTTTAATTTCAAAGCCATGTGTTGTATTAGTGAAGTACACATGTTACTGATTTGAGCTGAAAATTCTCGGTCTGTTTAGCAGAACACCAGGCTGGCATGAACAAGGTCCTTGCTAGGTCAAAGGCCTGGAGTTGACATCTTTCTTAAATCTTACTTTTGTGAAAACTAGAAGCCCAGGTCAGGGCAGCTAGCTGATGGCATTGCCTCTTACAACCACTGATTAGATTAGCTCTACATTTATCAACTACACAGAGACTAACACTTAACCTTTTAACTGGAAAGTTTTGATGTATCTTTATTTTTTAATGGGGGTGTTATTGTCCCAAAGCGTTGGATCCATACCTCTAAGGCTTTAGTGGTATTTTTCCCCCATTTTGCTGATTATCAGGTTTAAAGTCCCTTATAATTCAAAATACAGTGTTTATGATTGGGTTTTGTTTTGAGGGTAGAGACTGAGTAATTTTGCTTAAATTTTGATTAAAACAATTTATTCTACATATCTGTTCAGTTCTAAGATTTTATTTGTATTTGTTCCATTTAATTTTGTACAGTAGATTTCAAGACACGAGATGTAATTTATAGCTAGCTTAAGAACTAACTGTTTTTTTAATCCTAAATCATTAACTGAGAAATATTTACAATTGGAGTTCTCCTTCGAAAAGATGCAGTAACTTACTACCTTGGATTTGCATAATTATCTATTACTCATTCTGAATATAGACCCTAAATCCCTGAGTTTTGAAAACTAATACACGTCTCTACAGGGAGCAAAGTTGCCTGTGATTCCAGTCTAGCAGGCTGGATTCAAGGTTTTCCTTTTCTGGTGGAATTTGGTCGTGAAAGTGATAGATTCTGTCAGCTACAAGCATGGACATTACAAAGGACTGCCAAAAATATTGCCAGCAGAGACTTAACTTAATTCTGAATTTACAGATTGATTGCAAGAGTTGTAGCTCCTGCTATAAGAGAGCAGTAGGCAGGGAATGAAATGTAAGGACCCTGGCAAAGGCAGGATTGTAGGATTTCTCCATAAGCAAGGCAGAGTTCTTAATGACACGCTGAGGTGAGACCCAAGTGACTGGGGACTATAGTCACCACAGGCCTGAATAAGGTTCTTTTGAGTCCTAAGAGTGCTGAAACATGGATTGCAGCAGTGGCAAATTATTACCTAAGAGCAGAGTATCAACAACCTGGATAGAAAGAAAATGAAAATAGCAGTGTGTGGCTAAGTAATAGGGAATATTCCTTAGGGAGCATCAACAAGAGGAAATAGAAGCAATAGGTTCCAGATCAAAAAATTTTTCCATACAGCTTTTATTGCAGAATGTTGCTATTAAGCAAAAGCAGTAACCAACTTTTGTCCACTATGGTTTATCTTTGTAAATACTGAGAGCCCATTATTTTGCCACAGAAATGAGCATCTGGAGACACAGGGCCTATTAGAAAAACTGCCCTTTGACTCAGTGTGCATTACTTTTTATTGCAAAGGCCTATGTCAGAGACAGGTTTCCTTAGGACCCAAGCATCAAGAGTTCAATCCATGTTACAAATTAGGGAGGAGACACAACAGCTGCAGCTTAAGAATAAAAGGGTTTGCAGAGCTAGTAAGTGTAAGTTAGCTATGAGGGACTTAACCAATTAGCACATGGATGTATGTGACCTGGTTTATACATCACCTGTATGTGACCTGGTTTATATATCACCTGCTGAAAATACACTGTCAGCCTCTCTGCAGTAGGCTGGAGTAATCTGCTGCTCCTCCTACTTAAAAAGAAGTATGAAGAATTGTATGTGAAAGAGTACTGTCATTAGCTTCTAGATATCTGGAATGGGAGGAACGTGCATTTCTACAAAGGGAGGGAGGCCAAATTCAATAAAAGGTTGGGGGGGGAGGGATTTTCTTCTTTATTACTAGCAGTATTCATATCTCCTTGCTGTTTTAGTGTGACATTAAGAAGGAAAGACTCGGATGTGTGAAAATAAACTAGAAATGTCCTGCATGTTTTCTGTTTTGAAATCCCAGTTTGTATACAGGACAGAAAGCACTAATGTTTACCTGTAGAACAAGAGCTTCTTGTTTCTGTAAAACCAGGTCTGAGAAGTAGCAGTATTTTCAGTCTGTGTTTGTAGCCTTCAGCCTGTGCATTGCAGCTCCATGCTCTAACTCCAGCATGGGTATTCTACAGCAGCCCACCATCCTTATCCATATCTGTGTAGGCTTAAAGTGTTGTTATGGTCCCACTAGTACAAGCAGTAATCTTAGACCAGAATTCCAACATCTGGGGGTGGAAGGGATAGCCTGACAGCAGTAACTGAACAGATCAAGAGAAGCCTTAATATCAAACATAAAAGTTTCATTAATCTGAAAGAAAAACAGCAGAAGAGGGACTTGCATTTTTTATTACTGAGTCTCATGTTATCTAGTCATACAATTTATACTCCTGCTTAAATTAACCCTTTGATATAGTCAGAGGACTTCAAAAAAGAGGTCCTCTTTTGAATCAATCAGGTTACTCAAACCAAACATAGTTTCCTAAAATTTTTTTTATATGCCGTTTAGAAAAAGTTTAGACTGAACACTTTCCGCGGTCTCGTTTTAAATTAGACTAAAAAATAAATTTGAATATCATTTAGTACATTTGAACATGGTTATTTTATTGTTAAGAAGTAAAATTTAAAACAGACATATTTTGTTTTAGTCAAACCTTGAACAGTGGAAATTCATATAAGATCTCTCAAAATAAATAGAAAGAGCTTGAAATAGCCAGGATCCTGGAAATTAATATTTCAGTTGTTATGAAGAACAGGCTTTAATATGATGAAAGCTGGATTTAAAAACTGTGAACCTAATCTTTAGCTAACATAGAATAGTGGAGCTTCATTGTTATCACTGGAGCTATATAATTTAGGTTCAAAACACAAAGTGTAGTGGTATAAAGAAAGTTACCATAGTAATCGGCTTCTGTAAGCTAACATTATTTTATCACATAGTAAGAAAACACGACAAATTAACAATGTTATTATTGTATTCCACTAGTTCAACAAAAAAAGCAGTTTGATTGATTGAATTTATTGATATATTAAAGTAACTCTTGACCCATTTCTCAGCACTTCCTATTGGTATCAATTAATTTTTCAAATTGCTTTAAAGGTAGTGAGTTGTTGTCAGGTATTATATTATAAAGCTTCTGTTTACAACCACAAAAACTGTAACAGTAGGTACAATATTTTACCATTCTACCTTTATTATATCAACATTATTTTTAAGGTTGCATTCTCTTTGTGGGAGCACCAGCTTCTGTTTGTTTACAGTGAGTAGGACAGGGAACACACGCTTACTCCCAGCTGAGGGCATTAGATGATTCTACAACGTGCATATGCTGAAAGGTATATGCAGTTTGAGCTTCTTTATATAATATAGTATTTGTGGATAACCAACATGATCAGATTGGAACTTTCAGAGATGATGAAGTTACAGGACATTTCATATTTCAAAGATTTAGATTGTTTACTAAACAATACTGCTAAGTCAGGCGAATGTGTGTGTACTAGTAGTATGTACCGAGCCTCAAGCCAGACTTTCCCTGGGGCAAATTTTTACTGACCTTTGTTTAAATTTATGTGATTGTAAGCTTCTTTAGAGATACTGAACAGCCTTTTACTTTGCTCATTAAAGCAACTAAGGTATCCAATTAACCACTTCAGCTAATTGAGTTTCCCAGTCACTTTCACTAAAGAAGAAAATGTACAAAGTCTCTAATGCATCATATCTGTTTCATCCTAATACATCCAAGAGTAAGTGTACTAAGCATCAGGGGATACATTTGTTTTCTTTAGGTACATCAGAGGCTAAACTGCCAGGAGAAAGCTATTTAAGCTTAAGGACAGTGATAGCACCCAAAAATGTCTCTACCCCATAATAAAATTGGACTAAAAAATTAGAAGAGTTTTGGCCAGGAGAGTAATAAAGTTCCAAACCAGTTTTCTGAAGTGATTAGTGGAAACAAAAAACTAACTACTTTGCAATGAACTTCAGTCTGTGTATGAAAGACTTTATACAGAATGGCTGTGTGTGCCATTCCGCTGCTCTATCAGCTAAGCCATATTTCTACTACTGAGTGTGAATTCAGCCTGCGAAGTATCCCAAATTCTGCTGTATTAATTCTCTCTTAGTGCAAACAGATGACATACATACCTTCAAGATTTTTTGACTTTGTAACATAAATGCACGCGGACACTTCTAGCCTTCAAAAAACATTCAGAGAATGGTCGATTGGTTGTAGATACAGAATGAAAAAATATAACGTATTTTGCATACAGAGGTATTACATTACATTTTCCTGGATAGAGCCTTTAGAAATAAGTGTTAGTTGTTTTTTTTTTCCCCCAAGCTATATATTTATTATAAAATATCCATTTAAGCACTGCTTTCAGTATTTATTTTATTCTTAAAAATCAGTCATTCATAAAATATGCAACATTCTCTTTACTCAGAGCAGTGTCTTGCTAAATTTAGTCTGTCCTGTAATAAGTTGTGCGTCAATACTCACATTGATTTTGCTCATATGGAATCAAGTCATACACTGAAAATACATGTTGTACAATTTGTTTGGTTTACAAAACAAATAAAACCACCGAACACCTCAAAGAAAATATTTAAAATTCCTTTTATGCATTGTATTGAAGTCCTGATGAAACTAAATGTAAAAAGAAAGCATTTCCTCTCAAGTAAATCTCAGGAAAGTATAAACAAAACCAGTCACACTTTGTTGTGAGAGGGGTACATTATTCCTGTTTATCCTGTACTTTTCCTTAACCAATTTAATACATTAGTACTTAATGTTCAGTCAAAAGAAAATATATGGCCTTTAACACAAAAAGCCAGATCCTCCAAAAGGCAAAATGTTTGGAGCAGAAACCAGGGGTGCTGAGCAGAGATGGTTGTAAAGCTACTCTTGATTCCATTACATTTGCCTGGTCATGAATAAAAGCAAAGTTTTGGCCAAAATTAATTTAGAATAGGGCATCCCATCACAGGTGCTCTCTTTTATATATATGTGTGTGTATATATGTACACCCATATATATGTATATGCCTGTATACATATATATATATATGTAACTGTGCCCCTTTTTTATGTTACTACAGCAGCAGTATAAGTCATCAGGTTAGCTCTATCTCTGATCATAGTCTCTGGGAATATTTACACATGTAATTTATAAACAACTTTCAGTTAAAATACCTGGCAGTGAAGTGCAAAATAAATGTTAGGTTAAAGTTGGTGGGCCAAAAATGTTTCATGTGTTGCTGGTGATATGAAGTTTAATTCCACACTTTTGTTTCTTTCTCCTTTGCCTATTTTGCAGTTTCTAGGTTTGGAGGTTCTTGGGTTGCTTTAATACATTTCTTATATTTCTGCTACTTTGACCTTGTATTTCTGGAGGTTGATAAATTTAAAGTGACAGTAATATTTGTGGAAAACAAACTACTAATAATGTTCTTTTTTCCTGAATCTTTTAACATTTCCTGCTGGCAGAGCAAACTTTTGGCTAGTAAAGCAGACCTCTCAGTAGATATATGTATGTCTCTGTGTGTGCATTAACAAAGATAAGCAGATACTGAAAATTAGAAAATCTTCATCAAACTGCAGTGGAGAGAAGATCATTTATGTAAAAACATTCCTTTTGGTTATCAGATACTAAAATGAAATATTTCTTTGATTTCTTATAGTATTCTTCTTTCCTTTATTTAAAAATAATCATTTTCACTCCAAAAAATGTGTTTAGGAATTTTATGTTGTAATTGTTGCGGGATTTTTTGGACAGAAAACAAAGTTTTAATAAGTTGAACATTACTGCTACAAAAGTCAAAGTGAAATGTCTACTTCAGGTCAGCTGAGAATATATCATTTATTTGAGTGAACTTGAAATGTTTTGTGTTGTGTAAGTTTTAATAAAGCAACAGCTTCACTCCTGTATGGCACTATATTTAATACCAATGGCTGTTGTGGCTTTGGAGGATCATGTCTCCCCTAAAACTGTTTTTTTTTTTTTCTTTATAGTACCTCATTAGAATTGAGGGCGTCTAAACACATTCTGGAAAATGTAGGCCAGCCAGAATTAAAAATGTGGCAAGAAGAGGGGAATGCAGGTTAATGCTGAAAAATGTTTCAGCAAACTAAAATGAAAAACTAGTTGTTTGGAAATGTGAAGTGTTTCATTTTGATAAAAAAAAATGATTAAATGTTTTAATATTTCTATATCAAAATGTATTTGAGTTCCTTTGTTGTGTTAACTTCCACATGCCTACTTTTCAATTTAGTCTGGTGTCAAATTAAATGTTAAAATTTCTTATCACAAGTTTGAGTTTCCAGATTTTTCTCAGCCCAACTGTGGTACAACTAGAGCCCTTTCCAACTCCCCAGCCATCAGCATTATATAGTGCTCTTCCGGTATCTGTACAGTTGGGAATAACAACTGGAAGAATTACTTTTGGGGAACCAGCTGAATTCTATGAGGGTTCCAGGAAGAGCAGGTTTTTATTAGGAGAAGTTGTTTGCTGGAGATCCACCTGAGATCGCCAAATCACAAGTAAGAGTAACTATAAAAGGCATCTGACTTCTTAGTAGGAAGGGCCAATAATTCTTAGATGAACTGATTAGCAACTTGTAATTGCCTTTTTTTTTTACTCTGCAAGCTGCTTGCTTCTTGCTTTTATTGAATTTCTGGGAGTGCAGTGCAAAGAAACATTCATTACTTACCCTTAAATCAAGTACTGACAAGCTGTGCATCTCAAATAATTCATAATCAACTATTACTTAGTACTTCTATATCATTTTGTTGGTATTTCATCCTGTTTCTTGTATCAATGTCAAACTGTGATATAAAAGACAAATGGAGCGACTGATCAATGACTAAAATACATGCTGATATCATCAAAATAGCTTAAAAAGAGAGGAACATTCCATTAAGTGCAGATCATAATGTATGCCAGAAATCAAAATACGTGACTGTGAGATACTTTAATATCAGGAGAGATTCCAGTGCATCTGTTTGCCCTCCATTCATGAAAGGGAGTCATGAATGGGATGGGATGCTTAAAAATGGGGGAAAGAATCAGCACTATTAAATGAGATGAATGTAGAAAAGAGTGATTTTTTTTTGTTCATTAATGTTATTTTGTTCATATTGAACTAAGGCAAAAATGTCCTTGTCATCATGCTGACAATCTCATTTTTTCATATTGCATTCTGTGAACTATTCAGTTGACTCTCTTTGTCTTTGTGGGCAGAATGTTATTAAAGAGTTAAGTTTTCTGCAGTTGTATTTGGAAGATCCCTATCATGTAGTCCAGTGGCTGCAACTCATGTTTAAGTGGAAAGTATTTATCTTTTCATATTTCAGTGCAATTATCAAAGATGCTTTGTCCTCTGCATGTTTTGAAAAAAAGGTCACAAATATAAATGGCTTYATGTAATATATGTGTATGTATGTACAACATCGTTAACTTTAGGCACTATTTTTTAAGTTATTGTCTATTTTAATGTTTTGATATTAAACCTACAAAGACAGGGAATTCTGAATTATTGGCCTATGCTTAATATAGTCAGCAAATTATTTTATCTAGGCACAAAGGGGTAAGTAAAGATTTTTAGCCTGATCTCTGAATTTCTATGCAGTTGTGGGTTTGTCAGACCTTTAGCGATATGCTAAAGCAGGGGGCTAAGGGACTGTGGTTTAATATGGACTAATGCACATGGAAGGGCTTTTACATTAGTGCTATTTCTTTCAATGCATTATAGTGAAATTGTATTTTAAAACCAGGCAAACTATTGATGCTTTTATTGAATGGAATAATTTATTATAGAAATATTTTAGTCTGTTGACATTTCATCATCAAATAACAGTAAACACAATACACATTTCCCATAAGACTGTTCTCAAGAGCCAAATATTTACCCTTTACTTACTCTAACAGTAGCATTGTAATAATCAATCTTCAGGCAAGACAGAAAAATATGTTTTAAGGATGACCTGTTAACATACAATAAGAAGTAGGAAATATACCAAAACAATCAAGTTTGCTCACTATTTCCAATTAATATTTTACAAACTGGCATTCAGTTTTACAATTCAAGGATTTTTTTTTCTTTTTAGTGATTGGAAACACTAAACTATCAAGCCTACCTTTCTGGCAGCCTCTTTAATGTTCTTAGTCTACTAGATGATGATGATTCACTGCATTTAAAATCCTTAAAATTAGTTATTAGACTCAGTTCACCTAAAATGACCAAAATGAGTAAATAGTTGAAAGTGTTCATTCCGTTTGCCCATAAGTCAGTCCAGCACTGCATTTACTGAGTTTTTCAGATTCATCCAGAAGCATTTATTTAGATTCATTGGTAAAATTTTCCAAAGTATTTGAGGTTAAAAGTGAACAAAAATATTTATTGAAAACTAAGACTTTCCCATTTAAACTTACCTGTGTGATAGTGCACCAAAATTACTGTATTTGTTTTTCTTGTTCTATGGAAAGTCCTGAGAATGGATAATACTTCACTGAGCCTCACATACTAAGTAAGAGAAGGTAGTTGCTTGCTCCCTGTGTAACTTATTTTAAACAATTTATGTTTTCAGAAATGCACAAATGTTTAGGTATCATCATTTAGTATCGTTTCTTTATTGTCAGCCTTCACTGTAAATTTGCTGGCAAGTGTCAGTTAATGCTGAAAGAGAACTCAGGCTTAATCGCRTGCTTTTCTAACATAATGCTTTGTGGATTTTTATTTTAATTGTTGTCCAGATGTTTTACACCACACCTGTCCTTCACATATTTTTTTACATTTCTGTCTTCACAAAAAGTAATTCCATTTTGACTGGCTATTTCCTACGTCTTTCTTTTACCTCTCCACATCTATCACGGTTTTGGTTAAGTTTCCCAAAAAGTGTTTGCTGTATGAAAAGGATTCTTGCTAGAACCAGTATATGGAAGTAGTTGGAGGCAGTTCTTTCTTCACAGTTTGAATCTAATCTCTGATGTTTTATGGCTCATGCTCACAGTAAACATTTCTGTTGTGCAACTGACTGGACAGGGAAGACAAAGGAGTTGAGTGTACAATATTTTTTTTGGAATAGTCCCTCTCTTTCTACTCATCTAGTCCATAGGTGACCGTAAAGAAAATTACCACTGCATGCCTCTCTGTAATTCAGCGTTAGACAAGTTGAAGCATAAATTCACTAGTTATACAAATACAAAGTTAAGAACTGTAATAAAAATGGGGGTTTTGCTGTCACATTTGATTCGGTTGCTGCTACTTTGTTCAGTTTTAGTGTTAACATAAGCTCTATTTGGAAGCCAAAGCGTTCATCCCTGTTCAGCCATTTTTGCTGCAGGGGAGCTTGTTGGGTGTAGCAGGTCTTGTGTCACACCGTAGGAGTTGGCAGGCCGCCTGGCACCCTCAGCTCGCGCAGGAGGTGGTTTTACAGCTAGAGATTCTCCACTGAGTTCTTTATGCCTTTACTTACCAACAGATTTGGTTTGCACTTTAGGAACTGCTGTATCCACATACAGCTTATTTCTCTTCGCAGGTCAGTGGCGAGGAGATTGTCACTTACTTGATCCCAGGAACCTTTTAGGAGCTTATTAGAATTAGCATATTAGAAACAGAATTTTAAGATGAATCTAGAAATGAAGAAAAAAAACAGTGGTGGGTGGGTAGGTGTTGCATGGGTATGGTTTACGGCTAATAAAATACTTCTGCCTTGAAAGCTATGACAGAAAATTAGTGAAGTGGCTATTATTCAGTTTTTTGAGTTTTGGTCATTCTCTCTTTCTGCATGTCTTCAGTTGTCCACTTTGTTCAGTATTTTTCTAGGCTTGAGGATTAGGCAAGAGTAGCCTGGATAACGTTCAAACAAAAGTGCTTGAGGTCATGTAGACATGTTGTAAAAACAAAAAGAGAAATTAGAAAGGTTGTATATATATTCTTTAGTTAGAAAAGTTTGCTTGTCTTGATGTATTTATGTTCCAAGCCTAGAGAACCTCTGCAAATTGAAAATGTTACCTTTGGTAAAAATCAGACAGTGCATTATTATTTATGAAAACTAAATTATTAAGCTCTGTCTGTGGGATGGATATTTTACAGTGAGCAAACAATGGTTCAGATTCATACTGCTCATTGAAAAGGAAATTCCTTTTAATCTTACCTTTTTTAAAACTCTTGTCTTTCTGCATTCTGAGCACTTTTCTGGTGTCTCAGTTTATAAATACACACCATCTTATACAGGCATTTGTCTTTGTTCCTCAGGTAGGGAAAAAACACTTGGGTTTGTGTTTAATTTTGTTAGCAGTGGTGATAGCATTTCTAATTGCTTGAGAAAGTATTTTGTATTTTTACTTTCRTGTACCGCATTTAGAAATGCATAAGATTTTTTCACTATGTCTGGTCCCCAGCTATCATAAACACCATCTTATAACCTGTTTGTTAAAGTTCCCAGGATTTATTTTAAAAGCAGTTAAGAGATTTTGCTCCCACTACCTTAACTGGAAGACTGTTTTAGACCCAGCGCACTGATCTCCCTGGTGTCCTGATTGATAGAAAACAATTGTATCCCCTCTCAGTCCTTGCTCTCTTAAGCTGAAAAGGCCAAACTCATATAGTCTTTCCTATGGCAGACTCTTCTTTCCCCTGGACATTCTAGTAGCCATGCTCTGTATCTTGTACTTAGAATATGTCTTTCTTGAATGACCTGTTTACCTGGTAGTCATTCCAGATCAGGGCTAAGCAGCAATTCTTTAAGCAAATGCAATATTTCTATAATTTTACTGGAAATCTCTYTCCCAGCACTTCATAGGATTGTTTTGTCTTTTCCTTAGCTGCATCACTTCGCTTCCCTTTACTGATCAGCTGTTACCCAGACTGGTTCCTTCTCCTTGTGAGAAAGCAAAGAGAAATATGATTTCTTTATTACGGTCACTATATCTATGTGTAGGTTTGAATTGAACAATAGCAATATTTTTGGCATGTTACAGTTAAGTTGCAGATCATGTACACAAGTCAGAATAGTTATCTGCAGTAAAATGTGGGTAACGAACATTGGGGAAAAAAATGTTTGTTCTAGTTTCTGGAACTTCACTATTTAAGATAACAAATGTTCTATGATTGGTCATGGCTGCCAGACTCATTGATATCAACAAGTCAAAAGTTTTCCTTTACTGTCATCACATCTGATGTTTTACTAGGTTTTGTTTATTATGTATTTACACAGTAACAGTCCAAATATAGTATCTGGCTTGGGTTTGGGTTTTTTTCCTAAAAAGTGAACTACAGTTTGGTTTCCTCTAACATAAATATTATGCAGTCTCCCAACTCCTGCAGTATATAAGCAAGGTACTGTGCAAATGCTCATTTGTCCTTAAATGCCCATGGAAGAAGTTTGCAAATCTACCAAATTTTATCCATCCTTATTTATAGTCATGGGACAGACTCTTGTGCAATGTAAACTGAGGTAAAATCGATCGGCTTATTTTACCCACAGTGATGACAAGTAAGTGCCTGTATTACCTCACAGTACATCACAAGATACCGTGACATGCTACTCAGTTATTTCATTTTTTCCAGAAACTCATCAAGTCACTTTGGTATAATTACATATATATAAAAAAATCACTCAGTAGCACAAAGCTCTTTAAAGTCAGATTTCCATAAATTTGCACAGTACTAAATGCTGGCAGTGTTAATCAAATAAGAGCAAATAAGTACATTAAAGTGGAAACATTACTTAAGGAAACAGCAACTCTTCCATACTGTTTCTATCGTTTCATATGTGGTCTGACTTGTAGTTGATAATTTTTTAATTAAATAATGGTTCAAAAGTGCCCATAGGCAATCAAAAATTATAAATGATTTTTTAATTCTTATTTTTGCTGGTTCAGCTGGAATTATAGCTGTCTTAATCTCTTGAATTTACCATTTTTCTGCTGTTGCCATAGTGAAATCAGGTAGAGCAGACAAAGCTGTTCTCTTTCTTCTCTTTGAACTTAACTAAAAATAATGCTTAATCTATTGGTATGGCTTTAGAAATAGCTTTTAAAAATGTTAATGTGGGTTTAGCAGTTGTGGAGGGGGAGAGATATACAGGTCTGTAAGTAGAAGTCTTATTTACCCTTAGCAAAAAATACAGTACATGTATGAGCAATGCAGGTTTSCCTTCACCAGTTTATCCTAATGCTTTAGGCCTAGGGGAATTTAGGAAAAAAATGTATATGCCTGTGTCCATCTGTACATCTTGCCATCAGGTACTTCCTAGTAAGACTTTTCTGAGAGGGGAAGGAGTGGAGGCAGCTGAGTTTTTTGGTGGGTTGTTTGGTTTTTGTAAATGCAACAGAACATACCATACTGTTTCTAGTGACAACTGGTCAGTTTGCATATTAGTAGCCTGATGGTAATAACTTTGTTGTAAGTGACCTAGGTGGAATTCATACAAGACTTGGTGATGAAAAGCTCCACATCCCATCACTGATTCGTCTGGTTCTTCAGGAAGATCATGCCAGTCTTACTGAGTGTATTTATACTGGACTATAGCAATAAGTAATAGCTAAGTATTGTATACAAGTCTGTTGTTCATAGGCCTATATCTAAGTCAACTCAGTTATTGAAACTGTGTGTAAAAGTTGAGTGCGGAAATACTAATTTAAAAAAACATTATGCCTCAAAGATGCAGTGAGAAATTTTCAAATCTCTGTTAGAAGTCAGAGGTTGGCGCAGAAAGATCCTAGAAGTGGAAGGAAAGGTATAGATCAAAGCACCTAAATGTTCACTGACTATTAGTTTTAATGAGATAGAGTTGTTCTCCATTCTTGTTTATTTATTGACTCTACTTTTCCATTATTTTCTTCTTGCTTTCCAGCTAGCAACATTCTGGCTTAACCAGACAGGGCAACTCCCTCTTTTGCAACAAAGCTATAAACTAAGGGAACTGACAGGAAAAATATCTTACATATCTTTTATTGTTTGTGTCAGGCTTCCACTACTCAGGTCAAGTTGAAGGTGTCATTCCCATCTTCAACATATTCAATGGTCTGTGCTCAGGTTGGACCAGATGGAAACCTTTTGTCAGCACCTCTACTTAAGTTGCAGTATGGCTCTTCATGACAAATGGACCTGTGTGTGAGAAAGAGCTTTTTCAGGGGGGTTCTGTAAGAATATCGCAACCATGGAATTTAAGAACTATTTTTAACCTCTGTTCTCCATTATGTTTTGAATGTACGGCGTGCTTTGGCATTACAGAAACAGAGACAGAAAAATAGAAAATAAGTGCTTTAAAAAGTAAACAAGAAACAATAAAATCCTCACAATTTTTGACTGAGAAAGGGAGAGGAAAAGATGGATGGCCATGGTAGATGGATGGATGGATGGAAGATGGATGCCCCACTAATCTTATCACTTAATATACTCATTCTCAGCTTTTAGGATGACACAGGCAATGTGAGAACGATAAAAGAACAAGGTAACCATGCTCTGGTGGAAGCTAGCCAGCTCTCAGAATGGTTGGTAAAACTGGCTGACGTTCTGCAGTTCCAAGCTACTTATTGCAAGCTTAAGCTATCTTTGGAGAGAAAAGCTGTATTTCATCATTTTTCTACTTGTTGTCATTTCTCTTTTCCTTTAGTTTTTCTTTTGTCATAAAGGAAGCAGCGCTGAACAGGACTATCAGCTCAGTAACTCATTTTTTTCTATTTTGTTTAAAAAGAAACTGTTAGTGCTATCTTTGATGCCCTTAAAAGGCTGCCAACCAACAATTTTCCTTTTCTTTTTTGTGTGTTTAATTAAAATATTTAAAATATTTTAATAGTGGTTGTTATCAGACACATAAACCATAACTGAGAAAAATCCTTGTATCATACCTAATGTTAATATTGTAGCATTTCACAGGGATTTTATTAATATCTTACCCACTGATGACGTTAGACTCCATTTTCAATATAGCAGTTTTTGAGGTGCATTACAATGGAATAGTACAGTTGTGTATATTATACTGACCTTTGGAAAAAAACTATAGTAGCTCACAGTTTGTTTTGAACTTGTCTAAAAGGATTTTGCCATATTTAACACACAAACCTTGTGGCTATTGGAATAATAAGCTTCATACCATCCTTGGGAACAGCTAACATACGAATGCCATATAAGGAGTAAATGACTTGACACAAGAGAGTCCAGCAATTGCATGGCAAAGATAAAAATAAAACATAGGAATACTGAGTCCAACTTGTCTTACACTATTTTCAACATAGTGCTGTAATTATATGAGGAAAATTATTCAGACTAATGTGATTTTATCAAGTTGCAAACTTTTGGCTCAATTCTCATCCGACATGGATTGTAATATGTCACTACCAATATTGACAAATCTGCTGTTGCTTTTATATCTTCACAAGTGATAGCATTTTCCTCTGATTCTTCCTCTCCCTTTTTTTAGGCTCCCTTTTATAGCAATGTGCATTTATATATCTTTCATTTGAACCAAATTCCTTATTTTAACAGTGAGCCCAAAAAGATTCAGTGCATAGTAAGCAAAGAAAATTGAAGTGAACTTGTTTCTAATCTTGGTATATATTGCTAAGAAAGAACAAATAACTTGTAAATAAACCTAAATAGCATTATGAATTTTTCAGAAGCAGCGTGCAATTGAGCTGTGGTTGGCTGGCAGATACATATTTTATATATATATATATATATATATATATATATATATATAAAATGAAAGAGGCAGAAGGCATAATGCTGTTTCCTGTGGAAATTGCAAAAGGTAGATTATTGTGCACATCCCCAATTATGCACCTATTTGATCTAATTATGAATGTAATAACTCTACAAATCGCCTTGTTGGTCTCCAAAAGTCTCCAAAAATCCATATGAAATTTTTTTGTAGTCTTTTGAGAGACTGGACATTTTGCAGATGATACAGGCTGCTACATAAGAGTTATGTATCTTGGGATGCRCTCTTTTTTCTGAATAACAACCAGAAATTGAATTATTTTCGAATATGGAGTGGGGCAGGGAGAGAGAGAGAGGCAGACTGTGCCAACTCAGATTGTACAGGCACTGGGTATAATGTATCAACTAAGAGACAAGCTGAAGAGCCTCAGGCATTAGAAGTGATACATTCATAATGAAAAGGGTGAATGCCAGGCACAATTTAAGTTTGCCAGCAGATTCCAAAGAAGGCAACGATACGCTGCATGGGAGGAGGTGTTTGCTTCCCTTCTGGGCGGACATGAGGTGCCACAATAATAGGCAGCAGACTTAGTATTTTCTTTTTCATCTGTTCCCTGCTTAATACAGATAGGTGACTTACACTTTGAGAGACAGTGAATTTAAGTACAGCATCGCACATAAAATATTTCTGCCTGTCAATTATGCACAATAGTGTGTTTGGCAGTTAAACTGCTAAGCAACATTGTGTGAAGATACTCAGCGTGATTTAGTATCCAGTCTTGGACTAATTCTCTGATTTGGGAAGTTGGAAGCGCAAACGAGCTGTGCTCCATTTGTTCATTCATCTGTTATATTGTTTGTTTTAATGTATATTTGTGTATAAGGATACTGAGATATGGAATTGTATAATAATTCATCAAAATGTCTTCAGATACCTTTAGTGCTTGTTCCAAGATTCATAGTCAGCAAATGCTAAACATACAGGTAGACAGGGCATTTATTTATAGATGGTTTTGCTATCAAAATGTGCTGAACAACGTTTCTGATTAGTTTGGTTCTATTTCACAAAAATTATTAAGCAAAAATAAATTGCAGTGAGAGCAGTTCAGTGTCCCCTGTTAAATGCACTTTTGGCATATCCTATCGCTCTGGCAAGCAATGTCGCCAGATAAACAGCTGCACAGAAAGAGAGGGTTTCTGCAAACTACGAAGCACTCACAGATTATGCAGATATCATCTTGCACTGGCCTTAGGATGGCCTGTTACTTCAAGCCTAAAAATAAACAACTATTAATCACCTAATGGCGCAACATGAGTTGACCAGCACTTATGGCTGCCTGGACCTCAATCTAACTGTACTCAAAAGCTTGTCTCGTGTTTTCTGTCACCCAGGATAAGAAGTAGTTTGCAGCCAGGCATTTCTTTGAGAAGACTGCTATGAGCTTAACAAAATGTTTAAAATAACCTCAGTAACTCCTCTCAACACTGATACAGAGCTTAAAACGTGTAGAATCAAACAATAGCGTTCTTGTATCAGCAGCCTCTGGAGAGTGAACTAATCGGCACAAGGTTTCTCAGTGAAACAGAGTAACAGGCAAGAACCTCAGGAAGAATCATTTTTTGCCTGGGTTTTAATCAGAAAGTGTTCTTCTTTACAAAGACAATATATGGAAAAAAATTTGTAACACAAACAACCACCTTTTCTCCACACCTTTTCAAAGGATAGCAGTGTCTTGCAGTGTGTAACTGGCATATGAGTAGCACAACTTAAATAGAAGTAGCATAGCTTAAGTAACTGATGGTTGAATGGCATGTTGTAGGATTGAAAAGTGTTGCTGCTTTAAACAGGAATACATTAGCGCACTTGTAGAAGTATGGCAAAACCATGTGCTAATCCTGAATTATGAAGTTTCTTCTAAAATAAATGTAGATGCAACAGCTAATACAGAATATTAGACTCTGTCCATCAGAAAGAAATTTATGAAACTTCTGAAAATGTAAAAAGCTTTCTCGTATTGTGCATTTCAGACTGAGATTTTTGATGGAGATTTTTTTCCTTACTTCTGCCCATCATCCAGGCTGCCTTATTAAGTTGCTTTGCCCTATGCTGAGATGTTTAAGCAATGTAACATCCTTATATTTCATGGAAATATGGGCCTATCTCCAGATTACCCAGTGAGGTGCCTGGAACACCTCCATTATCTCTAATTTCTTTTTTAGATAGATACTGGAACTAACTTCTGAGACAGCTAAAACACATCATCTTCCAAAATGCATACCCCAGCGATGTCTGCTAAAGCCAAAGAGGACTTTGACCATGATTTCCATTAAATAACCAAGCACTATAAAGGATTAGCAACTTTGTTATTATTCTAATCATTTTCTTTTCTAAAATGGTAGTGCTAATACCATGTCATTTTTCACTACCTCAGCCCAATCCTGCAATGCAGGYGTAGGGCCTTATTTACAGCACAAAACCTTCTCTCTGATGTACAAAACATCTACTTGCTTTTAAAACTGCTGAGACTGAAGAACATGTTTTACTGATTCTAAACCTTCAATACACATAACCACTGAGCATCTCAAAGACTAAATAACAAAATAATATTTTTCAATAAAATTTAGGACATGAACCAACAAAATTTGAGAGGTTCAAAGTTCAGTTGATGCTCTCTTGTCTTAATGACAAGCTGCCCTGAGCCACTATGCCTTTTCTTTCTCACTCACTGCATCAGTCTTCACTTAGAAAGCCTTGATCCTTGTAAACCTGTATAACCTTAATGTTATTTAATCATAGCTTTTAAAAGTTAATTTCCATGAGAACTATATTTAAAAAAAGAACTAACTTGTCATTGAGGATTATAAAAATCCTTTATTTGCCTGGAGAACAGTACTTAGATCTGAATGAATCCTGTAAGTGAATAATATGTTTCGACAGTTTATTAAAAATGTATTATGCAGCTAAAAGTTACATTGTATTTATAATATTTTTAATGATGGTGACTTGCAGTTTTTGGTGCATTCTATTAATATGCATTTTAAAATTGTGCTATGCAAATTCTAAAGCATTTTTAACATGGTTTTTTATATCCACATAAATATCACTTGGTTTGTTTTTATTTCTCCAAACGCCGGAAGCAATTAAATCATATTATAAGCCTGGTGAAATGTGGCCAACAAAAATGCTGCTCTTTGATTGATGCCTTAACAGCCTCATCACACAGATAAAAAGGCAACTAGTATAAATAAAAGCTCATTAAAATTTAATTGTATCCAAGAGAGGTGTGACTACAGAGTCCCGATATTAGTTTCCATCCACCCTTTTTCACCTGACAGCTCCAACATTCCACATYAATGGAGTATCACAGCAATATCTAGTGTTCATAGAAATGCCTGCCTTTCTCATCCCAAAAGAAATTTCCATTTGTGAGTCAAAACCTCCTTGGAACTGGAAGTCTCAGAATATTAGTAGATTTTAATTTTTTTCCTTGTCTTCAGTAAAAATAAAGCTTGACCAAACTACTGTGGTAACATCAAATCTTAAAGCAGATCAGGTTTTACTCACCTATTTTACCTTGAGCAGCATACACTGAATGCCTGGATCCATGAGACATGATATACTGCTAACCTCTGTATGTAAGGCTTGATGCATTGCTTGCTGCTGTCATGGACAAGTTTCCTATTATCTTTAAAAGTACCTGATCAGAAATTTTAAAATGCCCGCTTCCCCAATCTGACCTTGTCTAAGAATTGGCCCTGTTTGAATGCACCTGTTCAACTTTTTCTTGAGTCACGTTTGTGAGCCAAATATATTTTTGTGCAGTTGCTACTGCAGGAAGATCATATTAAGTAGCTTATGGGAGTTTGGGGCCAAAAATACTGTAGCCTTCTGAGGATTAGATTTAAGAATCAGATTTATACTGCAAAAAGTAGCACTCAGGTACTAGATTTTACTAAATATTGGGATTACAGGGTTTTTTGCATGTTTTGACCAGATTTGATGAAGGTTGTGTGATGCCTTGAAGGCACCTTTTGTTTAAATCATAGACCTGTGTTGTTGGTTGATGAACGTGTGTGGAGGGTTTAAAAAGAGAAAGGGGTAATAAAAAATATAGTTATCTTTGAACTGAATTCAGGGTTTTGAAAATGCACTACCCTTACACACAAGTACCTTAATTTGGTTTTAAAACTCTATTTATATGAGTGTGCAGTAGTAGAAGTATGTTAATTGTTACAAACTATTCTGAACTAGGCTTGTAGTAACAGTTTAAATGGAAAATTTCTTGCTAATCAAAGTCAGTTTCTGAGCAGTGGCTTTTAAATGCTTGCCAAGATATATAAGGCTTTGTCACCAGCAGAAGTAAACTGGTCTAGACTTAAGGAAGTTGGCTGACTGATGCCAATTGACCTAAGTTGAAAATGTGGTTTGCAGTTGCTGCCTACTAGCCTATGCTCTGCCTGTATATAATTCCCACCACTGAGACAAATGGTCAACTCCTAGAAACCCACTCCACTCTTAGAAATATACTAAAATAAAGTTTGAGTCCTTAAACAGATCACTTATCAGATATTATGGGGKTTTTTTTATTTATTATATCTATAGGGTTTATTAGTACCACTTGTAAAAACAGATTACTTATAACTGTAATTCTAAAGAATCATATTAAAATCAACTTAGAAAGTAATGGCTTATTTGTGAATCATTATATTCCTTTTTTCCCAAGAAATAAGTAGTGACATGCAAGTGGTAATGCTCTAATTTGCCTCACATTAAAAAAAAAAAAAAGTTCTTATTTTTGTTTGTTTGTTTTTTATCCCAGTAACAACTGAAAATGTAACTAACAATAAAGCCGTTACACATGTGGCACATCAGGTACCCAGCAGAGCCAGCTTTGTAGCTGGCACTGTTGGTGATCTGACATTTAAAAATGAGGGCCCAGAATACAGTCTTTTAAAGATACATTCAGATGTGACCTTCGTAACTGAAATCACCAACCAGGTATACTATTCTGCTTTCATTTAATATGAGTACACAACTGTATCTGTTCGATAACATATTTGCTTAAATGATGTATATTAGAAATAAGAATTCATATGCCAGCATTTCGTTATGAGAACCTCTTGGAATTAAAAATTATTTACATTATCCTGAGATTCATAGAACCATCTATAACAAATAGACTAAGAATAAATAAATAAAATGAACATTTATGTAAAAACAATTGCAAGATGTTTTACATTTCTGCTCAGTATCGAGCTGTGTGTTGAAAATGCATTTTTCATAAAACCACATGCAAGGCTTTTTCATGGTGAAAAAATCAACTCACAACAGCCACATGTCTAGGCAAATCCTTAGAAGCTAGCATGGACCCCACACAGACATTCTGGAAGAAAAGACATTACTAGAAAGTAGTTTCTCTTGCAGGGAAGTAGAGTATGTGAGAGTCTACTAGGCCACTTTGATAAATAAATAAAAGTCTTTTTTTTCTTTTCTAACACAAAACTGGTTCAACTGGAGGGCAAGTTAAAGCCAGATTCACATTTTGCTTACTTTTTTCTTCTCCTTTTTTTAAATGATACTTTGACTTAAATGAAGATTTGTGTATATAAGATTAACAGTAAAGAAAGATATCTTTTTTTAAGAAGAACAACCATTTGGCTTGTTTTCTCCAAACTTGCTTCAGCTTATCTAAATTTCACCTTTCTGTTTTTTCAGCGTATCTCTATGAAACTCCTTCTTTCCAGGAAAAACAAAGTCTAGAGTCTCAGGATTATCAATGTGCAAAACTATACTCGTTTAACTTTGTGTTTGTTTTAAAATCAGTGTAACTAAACCAGTACAAAAGATTCTGTGAACACTCTTGAATCAGAGTAAGCCTAGCATACTTAGCAAAACATAATTAGACATAAGTTTTATCTAAGCCACTCCTGAACCTGTAAAAATCACACTCTGTATTTTCATATCTCCAGCATATAATTCAAATCCTTCARCTTACTCCTTGAGAGATGCTGTCTGCTGCCCTTAAAACTTAGACTCAGTTTACTTTTCTGTATCAAGCCTAAATTGGACTGCAGTTCCTTGGCAGCCTGAGTTAATCCATTGCATTTTGTGGTCCTGCTCTTTCTTACCACATTGTGGTAAGTCTGTCTACCTCCCTTTCAGCATTTTTGGCACTCTGACCCTGCACTAAAGTGCAGTTAGATTGGCTTAGGTTGCCTTATAATCACAACTTCTGATGTCAAAAGCAGACAAGGACCAAAACAGGGTTTATATAATGATAACTATGTATTTATGAATTTATTTTAAGTAAACTGATGCAACTTGTATGAACAAGTTTCACTTGCTATGTCTATTATATTCTGAAGGAAGCTTGCCTTTATATTTCTTGTTCTGTTTTTCCTGCACAAAACACAAAATTAACCAAAACTCAGTTACTTTGATTTCAGCTTAAAAAAAAAGAAAACTTAATATGGCTCTAACTGTAGAGAGTTTCACTGGAATGGGTAAAACTGCAGTTTCATTTAACTTTTGGACATGTTTCTTTGTAGCTAGACTTTTCAGGGTAAGAACTAAAGTCAGGGGAAGGGAGGAAAAAATACAGGTACATTTTTAGAAGTTTATACAATCCATCTGAGCAAGAGTAAAATCCATAATAGTCCATAGCTACATACTTTCTGATGCTCATTTGTTCGCCTTAAGCTTGAACCTTCTCCAAACAGGGATGACTTGACCTATGTTACATGCCATATCATTATAGTATTAGAATTGTTTTGTGCATTTGAAGTTGCATTTTCCTGCTCAGAGCTACTGAGTCCCTTTTCCATAGCCATACTAAGCAAGCATTCTGTCATTTTAGTTAATTCTCCTGTGTAAGCCAAAGTTGTCAGCACTGGCCCTGAAAGGAAGATTAGTCACCAATTTGTTAAATGTTGTTATTAATCTAGAAATAAGTTTTTAGCTTTGCTCTGTAATTTACAGTACTGAGTTTCATTCTCCACGGTGTCACATACGTCCTTTGAAAGGAGTTGAATTAAAAAGGATGGTTCTTACTTCTAGCTTACATTTCCCTACCTCATCCCCCTACACAAAAAAGGTTAAATGTCTTTTCAAATAAAGGCAGCAGTAATTAACCAGTGGCATTGTTTGTGATTTGCCAACTCTGAGCGTTAATGAGAGAGAAATTAGCACTTAGCAGCAGGAGTTCCTGATAGTCAGTGGCAAATGCTTAATGTGCCAACAAGTTAATTTTGGTCTTAAGTACTCCACTTAAGTCTTTTTAAACAAAAGTATGGTATGATTTTATGTGATCATACATATGGTCTGTCTGATATAGAGCCATAATAGAGAGAATGATACAATATAGTGAAAAAAAATGCAACTTAGGTAGCACAGGGCAAATCGTTTTGCTACATGAACACAGTGAAAAGCAGATTTGATGGATGTTTTCATGTTTTTCATGTGTACTTGCTCCTGCAATTAACAATATGTAGATGTTCCTGTATATAAAGTTTATCATCAGAACTGTCATTTCTGAACATAATTTTTAAGTGAACAATATTCCTGAAAAATGGTGTTTATGAGTTCTAATGATTTGATAGAAACATAAACAATCCCTTTGACTAGTCTAAAAATATTGATTTTATTAAAACTTGTAATTTCAGATACAGACAAAAGCTTAAGCACAGTGCGCCCTGCCTTTTCCAGGGGTGGGGGATTCAGACTACCAGGCAGAGCAAAATGAGCCCTTCAGAACTTGGGCTGAGCAGCTGCTCATTAGCATTAAGTTTTTTACCTGGCACGTGTGCTCGTAATGAAAGTGCTGCATGTGCATTTTTTAGTTTCTGCCTTGCCTAAAATAGTCCATTAGAAATGTAAAATATGCTCTCTGTCTTGCGGGGATTTTTGCTTTTAAGATAAGTTCAGTTAGTACAGAAGTACATCGCCACCTAGTTATCCCTCTTGCCATGGTTGGTTGGTGTGGGAACATATGCATAGTGTGTCAAATAACAAAAGTAGGGCCAGACAGCGTCAGCAACTTACTGCCTCTCCCTGGAGACAGTGAGGGGCAGCACAGGACTGATCCTGCAGTGAGTTTCGGTCCTTTGCTTCAGTTGCCATTTGCTCCTTGCTACTGTTAGACTAGCTGTTGTCCTTACTACAGTGAGGTGTTGGCTCCACATGGGCTTCAGAAAATGACAACAGAGAGAAATCCTTAGAGACGGTAGAGGCTGAAGTTGTTGACCACCAGAGAAAAGGATTGGGTGTAGGCTGCATCACCCTTCTGCATGAGCCATTTTTTAGTCTGGGCTTTATTCAATACTAAACAAACATGCTTGATTATATTATTTAGCGTGGCTGGATTTGTCACACTTATAACCTTTGCACTTTCACATAGCATCTTTCAGTTTCAAAAATGACCACACTTACCAAGCTAGTAAGTCACCTATGCTGAGGGGTCATTTGCTTTGCCACTAAAATGCAGCCACTTCTAGGCTGAAGGGTTGTAGCTGTAAACCAGAATGTTACAACATTGTGCAGCAGTTTTGGGCAAAAGAGTACCATATCTAATTGAAACCGCAGGAGGAAGCCACAGGGGTTTCTTCTTCCTTTGATGCCTGTTCCATTACACGAGCACATCAAATRGAGTTTTCCTCCATTGTTGGAAAGAAACCACCCTAATGAAGCCAGTCTGGCACTATCCACAGTTTTGAGTGCTTGTATTGTATGCTAAGTGGACATTTAAGTTACTGTGCATCCCCCTGACACACTTTTATTATAATTAAACATTAACAAAAATTGGCTACCATATTGGTCGAGTGCTAAGCACAGCTCTGTGTATAAACCATTACATGACATTCTATTGAACTTTTTCTTGTACATGCGGTATCTAACAGCTCATCCTGCACTGTTGTTTTTGGCAAGTTCACTACAGCATATAATAAATCACAGAAAGAAAAAGCTTTTTGGCCTAGTGTTGTACAGACTGCTGTAATGTTAGACTACAGAAAGCAGTTCTGTTTTTAGACATCCTTTTACTAACCCAACATTCATAATTTATGATTTCACTGTAAAATTCCTGCAACTCTACACCAAAAGTAGTGCTGCCCTTTAATTAAGTGCTCTCAGTAGGAAAAACGTGAAACTGATGTGCAAAACATATCGCAGTACACAGTGATTGATAGTGATTACTTCTTTATGAACCCAGTCTGAAGGTCTGAACTTCCTGATTGGTAAAATAGTCCATGGGGCTACTTCCTGAGATTGCCTAGTGGGGATCAGTCAGTGTTAGTAATATCTGAGGAATTCCTGAGGCACATTTCAGAGACCTTGCAGTAGAAACTTTCTATTTCTTTATGAACTATGTACAGTTTACCTTACTAATTACTTGCATAATAACGCATTATAGACATTATATTTTAAGGATTCATTGTTGATCTTCACAGTACTACAATGCACATGAACTGGAATTGCATAAACCCATGTATTTTTAATGTCTAAATGTCCAAATCTGAAAAAAATGGAACGTATTGCAAGAAAAACTTCTGTATGTATCAAAGTTTTTGAAAGTTGCTTAATATTGAAGACACAGGTCTGTTTTTGGCTGGTAAGTTATATGTGCAGAGCACTCAAGGAATAAACCCCTTATGGAGATTGTTTGCATCTTTAAATAGCATTTTTATTCATGGAATCAGGCATTAATGAAGTGTATCAATTCAATGCTGTTTTAATTTTGAAAATTAAATTAAAATCTTTCCAATTTTGGAGTGAAATTAGCAGGAGCTTTACCTGTGCTGGGATTGCACAATCACATAAATTCATTCTTCTTTTTGCTTCATAGATTTGGCCCTGGATTAGTCATCTATTGGTATGGATTTATTGAAGAGCTAGACTGCCATCGTGAGCGTGGTATCCTGCTAAAAGACTGCTTTCCTACTGACATTGTGACTCTGCGACACAGCATGGCTTAGCACTGAAGTTGGGAGGAAGAGGTAAATCCAGAAGCAATTTTACTTTCCTGCAGTGTAAACTAATAGCAGCATCTGCCCTGAACTTCAGCTGAACTCCTGCTGCCTGTGCTCATGCTACTGCCTCTTTAGACAAACACATCAGGAGCTTCTGTTTTGCTTCAGATCTCTGTTGTGATCAGCCAAAAAAGACAAACACAACCCACTTATTATCAGCATTTCTCTCTCTGTCAAACAGTTAGTTTATAGATATTCATAATCTTTCTTCCTTCCGGATGGCTTCTTCTAGCATTCTAAACAAAGAAAAAATGCAGAGGCTGAAAGGTGCAACTTTCCGTTCTTCTCCAAAGTTTTTTCTTATGGTTTCACTCACAAGTTTATTAAATGTTAGTGATGTGGCTGAAACACCTACAATGATGTGGAAAATTGATTTAGGCTGATATTCTGGGTCTTAAAACAGCATAGTGCATAGCTCATAAAGCCCAAGTGGTATGACGGGGTCACATCATTTCTGGTTGTTATAGTAAGCAGACAGATTTTGTGAGAATTATTGGTATATGTGTTTCCTCACTTTATCTGATTGCTAAAAAACTAACAGAATCCCAGATTAACAATTAAGAAAGAATTCAAGTTAGKTTTTTTTGTGGGGGTAGAAGGGAAGAGCAAGGATTTATTTTATGCATGTGAGTTTCTGAACCTTGTAGCATGTATTCATTTGTGTATAAAAAATGTAATGACTCCAAAATAATCTGGGTTTTTGTCTTTCTCTTTTTTATTTATTTGAGGAATCCATACTTAGGAGTTTTCTTTTTAACTGACTTTAAGCAAATAATCTGTCTTGACCTCCGTAGGCATTATAACATGCAAATTTCTAGCATACCAAAGTCCAGAAGAACAATGTGCAGGAGCTTTTTGCCTGACTTAATTCTGAAGAAAATAATCATCCTCATTTCAAGAAGGGCAGTAAGAAAGAAAAAACAGGATCAGTTGCATGGGACAGATAAAGCATCCAAATAGGCATTAGTCTCCTGAGCACTCTTATATATTCTTATAAGAATATTATATTTCTCTTGTTTGGACCACCAAGATTGGAGGTACATTGAGGTGAGTGTCAGCTATCCTTGAAATTTGTAGAGTTTCAATCTCAGATTCTCTTTCCACATTCCTCACCACTCAGGCAGTATTTGGCTCTTTCTCAGCCATTGCTCTCTCAGCTAGAAGCTAATTGATGAAAACAGCTCATTGGCCTCAAGACTCTTAAAGATTTTCTTTGCTAACTATCGTTCAAAGAAGAACAAAATACTTTAGAAAGACAGCGAGGGTATTGTATGTATGCTCACCATTTCTAATTTGTCACAGAAGTTAGGCAGAGCTATAAATTCTGTTGTGGAATGAAAGGTGTGATAACAGTCTCCTTAAAGCACAAAGACCTCTTCCATGAGGAAATGGTCTTTAAAACATTAAGATCCGTATTCATCTTTTTTTCAGGAAACTTAGTTCAGGTGATACTTTGTGTGTCTGTATGATTTCCAAATCACATGCAGACTTTATACAGTCTTACCTAGAGTTAAAAGAAAGGGTATTAATCCCATTCAGTTTTTTTCATCTCTAGTTTTCAGATAGATACAAATTATTTTAGTTTTGAATTTTAAGATCTCACTTTAATACTTTTTGGTAAGTTTCAGACAGGGATTTATCATTTTGATTAACCTTTTATTTGTAGGAAAAAATATCTTTATTCTTCGTAGTGCTCTATCCTTTGCTGCAGAGATAAGCCAGTGTAGCTCTGCTATTGTGAGTTACTGGTGTGCAGAGATTATTTTCTTGGTTTTGAATATGTTATAGGGGAAAGATTGTGTGTGGGGGGGGTATTCAAATACCTGTAACTCATTTATGTTCAACTATTTAAGCTATTGTGCTTAGTTTATTTTACCTGACCAGCTTTATGGATCTGCACATAACGATTTGCAGAGGCAATCTGCAGTGTACCTGCCTGATGCTACACAGAAGCCGCATTTAGGGTGTTGCTGCCCCTGGGACATATAACTCTGGTTTAGGTTAGTGGCATGTGTAAAACCAAGAAGAGAATAAAAAAGACGTAATAACTGAACATTATCATGGTAGAAAACTCAGAAGTAATGGCTGTCTAAGGGAAATAGGTTTTAAGGGCAAAACTGAATTTGTTTTAGCTAGTGCATATGCTTTCTCTTGTATGAAAACATTTAAATCAGCTTTTACATGATGAGCTAATGCTGCTTTTTCTTTTGGAATAAATTAAATTTATCTGCACAGATGTTGAAAATTCTGCTCAACCTCCATCAAAGCTTTGCTTTATTTGTTTTTACATTAAACAAATTTATGTTGGGGACACGCAGATAAATCAGGTTATGCTTGTATTTGTTTGTTTATTCCTCTACCTGATGCTGTGCCATAACAGGTTGGAAAGCAATACTGGTGACTTTAATTAAAGCTTTGACCTCATCTTTACATACGGCCCCTTTTAAGAATCTTTATATTAGAATGAGGATGAAATAAGCCATAAAAATGTACATACTGTACTAATTCTAGTTATGTGGGATCTGCTAGCCATCACAAAAATTGTTGTACTATGTCACTACTTTAAATGCTGGAAAGAGAATATTAAAAAAATTAAAACTACATTGTTTTTCCTGCTATTATCTTGCAAAAAGCTCATTGCCTACTTTTTCAGTTTATCGGATGTGAACATCAACTTGAAGAATAAAAAAGAAACTACTGCATTTTTTTTTTTTAACAATGCTGTAGTCATTAGAACCTTAACATTACAGCCAAATCCAGTTTTATGGAGTATTCTGTAGAGTGTGCTAATGAATTATGCCAAGCCAGAAAACAGAAGTGTGCATAAAACTGAATGATGTTCTCGCTAGCATATATAGACTTGCCAAGCATCTGCTCTTACAAACACTGTAATAAGGCCTGTTCCAAGCTTTAGGAATTGATGTAATTGTGTTGAATGTGGAAGTAAAACTTCCTCATATAGGAGGAATAGCACAATTGTTATGGGTCACACTCTAGTGTGCAACAGTCCAAGTTAGAAAGAACACATTTTTTAACCTTTCCTGTGTTCTGGGAACTGAACATTAGCAAGAGTTTAATTAAATTCCCCTAAAGCCAGCTCAGAGCTAAATAAAACTTCTTATCTAAAGATGAAGAGAAAGAACCAAAAGTCTTACTGTGCTTACTGATACCTCATTACTATTTTAGCATCATAGTAGTACTGATAGTTCATAAAGGCTTTTTATCTTACTTTGTTGCATTCACTCACTCAAAAAAGTGACTTCTTCTTAGTGTTTGCTCTGTGATTTCTCCACCTCACTGTGATTTTTAAGATAAATTTACCATCTAGTCTACTCCAGAAGACTATTCATGGCTCTTTCCATGTGCCTTTAAATCCTCCCCTTTTAATTTTCCATCTTACTCAACCAGTTCTCACTTATTGATTCAGTATCCTCCCATCTATCCTTGATTCCCCTTGAAAATCTGTCCTACCCTTTCTACCTGCTTTTGTTTCTACAGTTTCCAATGCTGCATCTGAGAAGTGCTGTTTCAACTCCTGAGTGCATTCAAACTAACCCACCATGTCAAGCAATCTTGCTCTTATTCTAATTTAAATAGCACCTTTAGGTGCCAGGCAGACTGTTCTCAAATTTCCATATAATAGCACTTTGTTATAATAGAGGAGCATTGTGGTGCTGCTGTTCATTCTGTTGGTTTGATATATAGGTCATTTCCACAGACTGGGAATGTTGACAGAGCAGAGATCTAATACAGTGCAATCATTCCTGTATATAGTATAGTTTTACAGTGTTGCCTATAGTTGTACGGAGGGATATGTCAGCAATGCATCTGTGCTACTAGGAAATAGGCATGGCCAGTATTAGGAATCTAGCTGTTACGGTAGTCTCTCTCATTACAGATACTGCAAGTTCATTCCTAGCTTGAGCAGCACTTCTACAGGAAGGTCTTTTGGAGTCAAGGGGCTACCTTCCCGCCTGTGCCAAAATCTACTTGGCTCAAGAGAATAAACATGGCCAGCTCCCTATTCTCAAACCACAGTTGTTCTGGCAAAAGCTTGTACATCCTACAAGTTGTTCTTATTTACCAGAGTTGACTATGACTCCTCAAGCATCGACAAAATATACACAGAATTGAACTCGACTCTTCCTTTTATTTCAGCTGAAATATTCCCACTATTTTGCTACCTTCTAAAGGGATCTTCTGCAGTTAGATAGTAAATGCTGAGGATGAATGATTGATAGTTTTTAGAACCATCCTCTTGTTATTTTGAGGAAGAGATTATAAATATGTTAAAACAAATGCTGCTCAAGCATTTGAAATAAAATAGCAGGCTGCCTAGCTGAATTAAAAAATTACTCCTATCATACTATTCTAAATCACAAAGGGCCATTTATTGCAGATTTGCAGGTTATTCAGAAATAACTTTTATTAAGTTGACAAAAGAAGAAACCTCAAGGACTTGCTCTTTACAGTTGTGTGATAGGAACCTAAAGTGTGCCTGTTGAAAAATGAACTCGCTAACAATGGGAGCTTGGCAGCAACTTCACCATTTATAGAGAAATTGTCTATCTAGTACAATCTGTATAAAATAGACCTCACTTAGGTTAGGGAAAGGTCACAAGTTACACAAAGTTTGGATAGTCTAAATGCGTTACTCAAAACTAACTCTCCTGTGTATAGTAAATATTATTTGAACCTGTATTATTAAGAACATGCCAGGATCCAAAAGATTAAATAAGGAAGATGTAATTATGAGCTAAATAATAAACAGAGCAGCTTTAGTTCCCCTTGTGTTTTTTACTTTCCTGCTATTGTTTCATATATGACTGTTATACAAAGAGCAGCTTAGGTCAGCTACTATAAATTATGGTTTTAGTACAATAGTAATCTACTAAAATTATTTCAAAGCTGGATCAAARAGCTTCAAAAGACTTTTTGAAAACTTTTCTACATAATAAAAAGACTTCATTCTGATGCCCTATTTCAATTTTTATAAGCATTTCTTTCTTGATTTAGAATTGCATCTTGCAGCTAGTTGTGTTGACACTATATTAGTGGAATGCACAAGATTTGCATAATTTATTTGTAGCCTAAAATAAATGTGAAATGGTAATATCAAATAACTTTTTTTTTTTTAATAAATTAGCTAGTGCATTTTGCAGGCTACATTTTTTAGCTGATCTGTGTGAAAAGACATTTTTAGAAAACCAGAAAGATTTCAAGTAAAATAGTTTATCTGATTTTCTTCCCTTTGCAAACATGCTAATCACATTTACAGAGATAATAATTCTGCTTAGTAGCTTTTAGCTGAGATGATTGTAGCCATCTATAAAATTTTAGTCTCTCCTCCCTCTTGGACAGACTTTCACCTAATCTGAACAATCATCTCATGTCATCTGCACAGATCCATAGATGTGGCATCATGATGTCAAAACAAAATGAAATGTCGATGCGAGTGTATGGAGACAAAGTAACAATATTGAAGCCATGTCAGTGCACATCTACAGAGACCATGTTAGTCTGTCAGTGTGATTCTAGAGAGATCACTTTGAAATGTTAAAATGAAATGAAACTAAGTCAATTAGGTAATAACAATTGAGGTTCAGGGATTAATTGAGGGCCTAAGGTGAAGCCAATGGCCATTAACCCCAGCTGGTTATTAATTCTGAGAGAAATATCCTTGGCTAAGGTTATTCTCATTATAAGGAAGTTTGGGTTTTTTTTCCATGTTGTATAAATACTTTTTGCTGTTGCCTGTAATGGTGATACCATAAAGTGCTGTGGTAAAGGTCATTATAGGATGTTAGTGTTAAGTTTTCCTAGAAAGTGAATCCACCTAATACCAGACAAACATTTCATTTTCATTTTATAGCTTTTATCAGCTTTATTTAACAGATTTTATCCCTATGTCCAGTCAAGTGTCTATAAACCAATGGATTTACTAAAACTTGTTTACCTCTAAGAACTTTCCTAATGAAAATAATAGGAACAAGGAGAAGTATCTAGTAGTGAATGGTACATTTACACAGCAACTATTACCTGCATGGCACAAGTATTCATCATTAACATAAAACAGACATGCAAAACAGTCAAACAAGAACTATGGAACTATTTCTAACAATAACAGAATATGAAGCTATCAATCATTTTTGAAAATACCAAAATAAATGTAAGGTTTAACAAGCACCAAGTGAAGGTTACAAACTTCATGCAAATTCAGGCTTTCAGAGTGTATGACTGTGGCATGCAGACGTATATGTGTGATTTATTATGATACTTAGTATTCAATTTATACTATTGATGAGACAGTCTTACCAGGATCAATGCCTCTTTGTTCCAGCATGCTGCACAAACACATGCAAAGTTTCCTTGGGTCCCCATCCCAAGGAGAGATGGCATATGAGGTCAGATCAAAGGAATACACTTGGTTGTATAGCATATAAATGCCAGCTACCCTTTCTCTACTGTATATCAACTATTACTTGTTGGCTTTTATAGGTGTTTTGGTAGAGGTCTTCAGGAAGGTGCAATAGACACTTATCTCTATCTTTTAGCGTGGTATTCCATGTTCAAGGAGAAGTGTTGAGTAGAGCATGGAGACATTTCAGCAAGTTGACAAGTAACACTGATTTTGACAGAGCACAGCACAGAAAACTGAATGACCTGCACCTTGACAAGACTAGAGTAGGCCCTACTTAAAGCCAGCAAGTTTTAAACTTTGAACTGCACTTTTCTGGGCTTCTKTCTCTCCAGTGTGTAGCTGTATATGTGTGTTCTCAAATCACAAAGTGCTTTGGGGGGTTAAGAGCATTTGTAAAAGCACTTTGAAATTTCCAGCAGAAGAGTACTGTGTTTATTACCAGAAAGCAAAAGTGATGTAGAAATAGCCCATTACAAATGGAAATCTTGGATTAAATCATTTTTTTGCTTTTCCATAATGAGCATTCACATCACACTCTCCATTTCAGCGTGATAATTCCATAATGAGTGGAACAAATAAAAATGGGTTTAATCAGTTTGTTTCCATATGCACTTTACCCAGCTACATTTTAAATGTGTTTGGCTTTGTATGACATAAAATGATTAAATACATTTAAAGAAAAAGGCCTGACTATGTATCATGAAAAAAACCATAGGCGGAGTTGGGTCTCAAGTCATATAGTCCCAGCCCTTCTCTGAGGCAAGACTGCCTGTACAAATCAACTTAAATGTCTTTCTAACCTATTCTTAAAAAACTCCAGCAATGGAGATGCTTAGAAAGGTTATGGGAATCCATTCTACTGTCCATCTTTATTTAATTACAAAGACTTTCCAATATCTAATCTAAATGGGTTTTTTTTTGTTTTGGTTTGTTTTTTTTGCTATAGAGTAAGCCTGTTACATCTCATCCAATTATGAATGAATACAGAGAATAAAACTTATGGTTGCCTTCTATTTCTGACCTTTTTGATATTTGAATACTATTTTCTCAACTAAACAACATAAATTCTTTCAACAGTTTTTGTAGAATACGTTTTGAAATTTATGATTGGTCTGCACTGGTCTCTTCCAATTTGTCTACATCATTTTGTTTTATTTTTAGAAACATGGTATCCAAAACACAGCACTTCAGATAAGGCTTTATCAGATCTGAATAGTGGAAAAGTTACTTTGTGTATCTTATGTACAAAATGCCTGCAAATACATTCCCTCTGTGACAAGCTGGTGACTTTTATTTAGTCTGGGGCCCTCTGTAATGCCCGCATCCCTTTGTATCTCCAGTTCATAATCTTTTCATCTGATCCTTTTTTTTTTTTTCCCTTCTTGAACATACTACTTGGCAGTCCATTTTTGGAGTTTTACCTTGCTGAGTTCAAACTACTTCTGTGATCTGTCAAGTTTAGGTTGAATTCTAATCCTGCCCTTTGAAAATGCTTGCGATATTTGGTGTGATTTACAAAAAGTTTTTGAAGTATGCAGTCTATCTGAAGTTGCTAAATTAAAATATTCAATGTTTTAAGTTTATTACATAAATGAGTTTGATGGCTAGCTGTCACGAATTAGGTATAATAGTAATGTAATATATCCCTCAGAATATACAAAAACCCTTAACACCAGTTTTCAGAGTCGGTAACATGTGGCTTACAGCTCAGTTTGTGAAATAAACATTTACTTAAAATACTTAGCAGAAAAAAAAAAACTGCTAAATGGAGCAAAAAGCAGCAATAAGTTCTTTTGCTTAGGTGGACACAAAGCTCCAAGCTCTCGATGTTCACAGTTGGGTCTGCTGATCTTAATTCTGTTGTTGCTGGCCTGATTACTCAGCCATACTGATGAGCTGTTACTGACTTGCTATAAAGTTGGAGGCTCCACTTAACTCAGAATTTTTCCTGTGCATCTTCACTTCTCCCCAACCTTTCTGTAAGTTCCAGTATAGGCAACCAAAGAGTGTAAGAGTTGTTTGTGCTCCAGCAACCTGCAGCCCTTGGAGACTGTTAGCAATGTTTTCTGGCCTGACAAGCAGCTGCATCATAGGAGGGTGAGATAAAAGTGTTGTAGATTTACTTTTGTTTCCCATTTACCTAATCTATGCTGTACTCAGCTCAATACAATTTACAATCCTGTCCATTAATGCTATGCAAAATTGAGCTTTATGCTCCTTGAACAGAGCCAGGTAACTTAAATAGATCTAACTAAATACTAACTAAAGACAAAGAGATGGAAACAAAGTCTTTAAGATTTGAGGAATAGTGGGGAATTTTCATGTCCCAGATAATAGGTATCTACCTATTACACTGGAAGAGTAACATTGAAGAATCTGTCTGGGGGGAGATACTTGTTATAGCTTGTTACCCGTAGTCTTTATTATGGAATTGGCAGTCTCCCCATCTGTGTTTTGTAAGCTGCACATCTCCTTTTCCTTAGTTCTTCAGTTACTCAGACCCAAGAAGAACTTCATATATGGCCTTCAGTTCATAAGAAATGAAAGTCATGAAAACTGAGAAAACAGACTGTGAGTTGGATTTTTCCTCATACTTGCTCATCTCTGCCCCAGATGTGATAGTAGCAGCTACTAGTTCTGTTTTTAGTTTCTTTCTGCCTGCGCCACTGCATTGTTAGATTGGATCAGATACTGTGAATTGGCACAGTTCCACTGACATCTCTGTGTTTAAAAGTATCATGCTGATTTTATGATAGCTGAGAATTTGCCCTGTTATTTTTATATAAAAACTGCATTTTGTTTAGCCTTATTGGTCTTCTGCTGAGGTTTTGTCATGTTAAAAACCTACATTTTCCAAAATAGGTAAGGTGATTAGGTCTCATTCCTACCTTCCAGGACATCCTCTTTAAAAGTTAAAGTGACTTCTAATGACACACAGAGTCTGTTCTGCAGCAGTATTTGCTGTGGCACAGGGATAGCAAATACCAGTACAATGAGTGGCAAGTAGAAAAATAAGCTCTTGTGCTTAAACAGTGAGTCTAGAGATCAGAATTGCTTCACACTTTCCAGTGCTCTTTCACTAATGAAATGGCTTAACACTTCCCCATAGGCTTTTACTCAAAATGATAATGATTTCTGTTTTCATCTGTTAATAACACACTTCAGTTGTAATTTTATTTTTCTAAACAATGTTGCTATTCCATGCTTCTTTGTTACCTTCTTCTGCCTTCTTCCCTAGTACACTACATATTTGTGTTTCTTCTTTCAGAATCAAGTACCTAATATAAAGCTCTGTTTGCTTCCTTAAGAAAAGTGAAAGTCTCCTACTCTCACATGCCAAGCCTGGGCACAGTTGTTCTAGTAGCTAAATGACTGCTTCTGAAGAGAAGCAGCTTAGCCAAACTGTAGCTCCGTACCTTGAGGTAACCTGCAGCCTCCAGAAGGGTGATGGATGGAAGCCCCAGTGTCAGCAGAGACTTAAATGGCAGCCGCCCTTTGCCCGATCCTGGTCTGAAGCAGTAAGGGCAAGACTCTCTCAAGAACCCCTGTAAAGCAGGCTAAGACCTTGCTGGGTCAGTACACAGATGTCCTATTCCCCATAGAGGAGAACAGGGTTTCTTTCTGCAAGTGGCATTCAGTAAAAGGTGTCATCTCTTAAATTCAAAGTTACTTCTGTCTCCCAGCATGCTCTGCTAGTTGTCTCTAGGATACTTGGCTTGCGCTTTTTTTTTTTGTTGCCTAGTTTCAATAATGAAATTTTCTATTATTTTTTCCTTTTCTGTTGTTTTCACTGTTTTCTCTCCTTTCATCCAATTTAATTTGTTATTCTCCTCTTTTTCTAAGATGTTTTAGCCCAGGATAAAATAAAAAAACCTGTTCTTAAAGGCATAGGAGCCAGCGTATTTACAGCAGTGACACCTTAAAACTCTAATGTAGACAAGTTATTATTTTAAAAGTGTTAGCAAGTCAGATGCATCACTGTGCTTCCCACTGATCTGCTAACAATGTTAAAACACAACTTCCTCTGTCTATTTAGCCCTTATTTAGCCCATAAGTGACAGCTTCCTGTTTTTATAAATACTAACAGATAAACAGCAAAGCATTTTCCATCTTCTTGGCCTCATATTTCCTTCAAAGATATCAAAAAATATTTTCCTGAATTCTTTGGCAAGGTATGTTTGATGTGAATCAAGCACAGAGGAAAACAAAGCAAAAGACCCATCATAAGGAGAAAGCCCTAGGTTTGCATCCAAACCTTTAAGGTCAAGTGACCGAAGAACCAAACTATAATTCTGTTTTGATAGATTTAGTTAGTCTTAGCATCCAGCTCAGGATTAGTACTGACCTTAGCAGAAAAAGGAGTCAGCCACAATGGCTTAGGCTCAGAAAGCAGTTTTACAGTGTGTTCCCATTGTCTTCAATTTTATTCGGGTTTCTCACAGTCTCTCTTCTCACTGTGGTGCTTTCTCTCAGCTCCACAGGCCCAGATTGAGAGGCAGCTTGTGAAACTTAGTATACTAGCTGAATGCATTCCATTTGCCAAGGTACTAAAAAGGAAGATATTTTTAAATAATTGTTCCATTGTCTGGTTTGTTTAATCTTTTTCCATTGTTCTCACTTTAGAAAGTTCCATTCAATCACATGGCTGGAATAATATCATCTTTAGAARTGCCCTTGATTAAGTTTATCTCCTTAAGTTGTGGAGCCAGATCTTCTCCTGTGCCATAAATCAGCATTCCAGTGCTTAAAAACATATATGTGTGTGTGTATATATAATATAAAAAAAACCACACACACATATATATTCACACATACACACACACACACATTTCTCTTGTTTGTATATAGCTTCTGCCAAAAAATACCATGATATAGATACTACAGGAATACTGGCAAGTTTTACACGTCTGAGTGACATATAAACTAAGCTCTATGGCAGATGATCACCCTGGAGGTGCACAGGTTTGTCATAACATAAAAGGTATCTTTAAACTGATAAAATTACCTCTGTGTGCCATTGTTAATTTAGCGAAAAGGAAGCATAAAATACTATTTGAATTAAATCCAAAAAAAGAAAGGCAACAAACAAAACCCCCCGGCATTCAGAGATGTAACTGATTTGTTCCAGAATTGTTCACTGGCTGATCTACAGCATATTGTGACATTATTTTGTTCCTGTTTTAAAAGATATGTCTTGAATCACTGAACCAACCCAAAATATAAATCTCATCAGATCAAAGAAGTGCTGAACAATTTTCAAATAATTGAATGAGTGCTGATGTTGGGCTGCTTGCAAGACACAAACCAGCCATTCTTCCAGATTTCTAAACATTTGAAAGCTCCACAAGATGCTTCTCCATAGGAGATAAAGTATGCATGGCTGACCTGAACTAAGAATTGAATGGAGAGAAACATCTGATAATGCACTTTTCCACCTGTTCACATATTTCACTGTTCATCACATTAGGTAATGAACTAACCACTTATTTGGGTTAATAAGATGGAGGTTAAGACAAACATTTGAACCTACAGATGAATACAGCTATAATGAAATAGTGATACAATGATGTTCTACTTCCCTTGTGTCCCAACTGTCAGCTGTGTTAATGAGGGATTTTAGATGTGCTTGGTTTGCAGTTTGGGATTTTTTGTGTTTGGCTGTTGCTTTTGGGTTTGGGGTTTTTTGTTTTGTTTTTCTCTGATGCGCCTAATTTCCTGATTTTAGCAAGGACAAGAATGAAGAAAGAACTGTAGTACCTCAAGAAAAAAAACATCGCCAGGAACACTAGGAGTTTAAGACAGACACAGTCAGAGGCCTGATAATTTCATTGGAAAGTCAGTTCACATGGTATCTCCAGATTGAGAAGACTGGAATTGATGACATAGTCTGAATATAATGGTGTTGCAAAGATGCAGCTAATACCAAACAAAGGTAGCCAGCAGGACTCCTGTTTCTAGCATACTGCGTAAAATGGAAACACTAGAAGTGGACTGTCAGGGCCTGAAGTGAACTGCCTTTTAGATAAGACTTTTTACTTCTAAAATTAGCAAACTTGTCATAGAAATAATTCAGGCAGGATGAATTCAGAAATCCATGAACTGCAAGATGAGATTCCTCTTTAAGGGGTCTAGTTTATCTTTATCTCTCTCTGTGAGTAATCAATCAGGTGTAAGATAAAAAGCCCAACAAGCATGCTAGTAAAGAGAACAGCTATACGCTTTCCTCAGGTTCTAGCCTAATCAGGGGCTGAAAGCTAGGATTTATATGGTAAGTTTGTACTAAACTGTTTTACTTGGAGAAGTAAAGCTTAAATCCCAAAGAACGCAACTGAAGCTGTGCGGATGCAGAGAGTGTTCGCGGCTGTACCATCTGGAACGCATCACGGGCATATTCCACGACTACTGTATGATGCCATACTTCAACTACCTCTGCTGTCAATACAGGGAGACAGGCTTTGGCCCTAATAGTGAATCCATCTGGGAGAGTCTTCTAAAAAATTTCCTCAAAAGTTTATAGTTTGAAGTACAAAACCATTTTGTGTGCAACATAAGTATCTAATTACCTCATCTGAGACTATGAAACAACTTAATCATGCAGAGCCATCTTTTGTAGCAAGGCAGAAAACTTCCATCAATAAAAATATGTACAGAGCTATAAATTTTGTGAAGATTGTTGCCTTGGACAGCTCATGTGTGAGAATTATGTACAGCAGAATTAGTAATAGCTGGATGATCTAAGTTTGCATCTGAGTATGTTATACACTTTGGAAAGTATTTAACTTTTGGGTTTCCTGGAGCAGACAAACTATGGTAACTAGGCAGAAAGGGATCACAGCAAACAAAAGCAGCAGAGTATGATTAATATTCAAGTTATGAATACTGTGCCCTGAAGACACCATTGGGACCTTCTCTTTATTTTCTAGCCCACTTATACTTTAAGGTTACAAAGTGGCTCATTACTTTTATAAACTACAGAAGTTAATCTATATTCAAAAAATAGACAAGTCACAACAATAGMAAAAAAAAAAAAAAAAAAAACCAGATTAAGTACCTGCCTCTGACTTAAAAATAGACCTGGATTCTTTCAGCTATATAAAACTCATGCTGAGAATCCCCAGTGAACTTCAACTCTCGTTCTGCTAATATTATTTAAGGATTGGTGAATTATTTTTCTGATGTAATTGTTGTTACACCACTTTTAAGACATTAGTTTTCTCACTGCTCCTCTGACACAGGTAAACTGAAGCATTAAAGTTAAGTTTATTGCCAACGATTGCTCTTTAATAATACACGGTGGACAGTACCACAGCTTCTAAGTCCCATGTTTAGCCATGGTTCTAAACATCTGTATTTTGCTTTTTTGGTTTAACACTTGGATTTGTTGTTGTTGTTGTTTTGTTTTTGTTTCCCACAAAGCTTTCAGAGGCAATCTTTATACTGCAAGAACCAAAGTAATGGCAATGTACTTTTGTTCTTCTTGTGTACAGAAACTGAAATTTCTCCAAGGCAAAGCAAAGTGAAGGTTGCTATATGCTGAATCTGAAAAGGATTTTGCAAATATGGCAGGACACGCATATATTTGTATCTTAGATTGCTCAGTGAAATTCAGTACTATTAACAACAGAAATTAGCTGCTTAAATGTTTAGGCTTATCTCAGCACTAAAAAGCCTCATACATAGCTCTTTGAAGTAATTTAGTCATACCATTGATGTTCAGTGGATGATATTCACCAGTTAATTTAGAAAGATACGGACTACAGTTTCAAAGCACAGTGTGCAATACATATACTACAATCTACAACAGATACCTTGTTGGCTCATCTTCCAAGAAATGAAATGAGAAGTCAAGAGTGGGATTTTCTAGTGCAATCAGAAATAGTTTAACTCTTCTCCTCTGGACATCACTTACCAATTATTTCACAGGAATCTAAGCTAAGCCAATTGCCAAATGCTTTTGAAAATTTCTATCCAACTTTCTAAAATATTTCAGTTTGAAATAAAATGCACCTGTTTGTTTGGTGTTTTTTTTTTTTTTGGGGGGGGGGGTTGTTTTAAACCTAGAGCATAGACATAAACAGTTGCATGGATGCTATCAATCAAAGACAAGCAACTGCATGTGTAGTTGTACATTTGATTTGTTTAAGTATAGAGTTGACCTATTTTACAGACTGTTATTTTGCTGGACGTGAAGTAAATGGCATGGCAGAATCCCGATAGAAGTGTTGTGTTAGCGTAGCGTTTGGAGTGCTTCTCAAAAGAGCGAGTTTTGGCCAGTGACACATACCARAACATAAAGCTGTTTTTCACCAACTCATCAAAATCCATGGCTTACCTTTTCAAAGTCCATAGTATCAAATGCTATTGAGCTCACACAAGCACCAAACAGGTGCTGCAACCATGTGTTATGCAGCTTAACTGTTCTGAGGAGAGAAATTTGAGATCCTTATTTCGGGGCCTCAGCTCCCTCTGTATTTCCCTGAAGAAACCATCCACCTCAGAAGGCAATCTGAGGTAATCTGAAACAACCTCTGGACCGAACAGCCAGCCACCTGAAAGTCAACGCACCTATTGAAACAGGAGCAAACTGAGCAGAAGTATATGTGAAGACTTTTCCCCTGAGGCAAGATTCTTCCTTGGGGATATAGCAGTGTCTCCATCCACTTATAATCCAAAGCCTTAAGTGTAAGTGCTTACAAATTCTTTCCTAATAAATAAACACAGAGATAATTCTTTTGAAGCACAGAAGATACTGTCAGAGCCCTCTCACACCACACCTGTGTGCAAAGGCAGGTGGATACAGCACCTTCTACAGGAGATACACAAGTGGGAGTTCAGATCTGTGGGTGCAATTAAAGAGTCTCCAGTCTCATCTGTCACAGTCATTTTGAGACAGGAAAACCAAATTTTCATCACCTAAGGACAGACACTTTTGTTCATGTTTCTCTCAATCTTCCAGCCGTGCCTTTTTATTTAGTGCCTAATATATATTTCCAATTTTTTTTCTGTTTAGATGTTAGCTTTTAAATCCAAGTATTTCCCTATCTTTCTTTGCCAGATATTTTTGTGTTCTGTTCAAATTGTTAGGCAAGTGATATTCCATAAAATTTTAGGTCCGTCTAGTGATTTGGAGGAGCCTAAGTTTATGAAAACTGTTCAGTCAAAACATGCTAAGCACTCTGAAAATTAAGCTATTCAAGGCATTTAGGTACTCAGAAATGGGAGATTCCAAGTTTTGGGTTGAATAACTCACAGCGAAAGCCATTTAGGCCAGAGGTACCTTTTTATAAAGCATCCCTTTTCCTTCAATATTAAAAGATTCCCAAGTCTCAACTGCTACAGTTTTGTACACTTGTTTGCAGTATTTCTACCATTCTGGTCTGTTTACACTGAAATGCAGTTGACTCCAAATTCTATATGGTGCTAAATATCCCCAGTTCCTTGATTTACTACAGTAGCTCATTATACAGGTATGGCTTGGTCTAACAGGCAGATGTTAGAATCACAATGGGTCTTATGTGGCATTTCCTGAGGGTGGTTTCTGTCCAACCTTGTGAGCTCACCCAGGCCACAGACAATCATGGGTGAATATAACAGCACTAGCAGTAACAAGACACTTACCACATAAGCAATAAGCTTGAAAACAATACAAGTCTGTCCCACTTTTCTATAGTTTGAGTAGTGAAAATCTGGCAAAGTAAAACAAAAATCAGACCTACTTTTAATCTGGAAACAGCTTTCTTGATGAAATCTGTCATGTTTCTGGCTTCTTTTGTTCCTTGTGAAAAGAGCAAAAATGTAATTTTTTCTTAAAGAATTTCGAAATGTTTTATCTTTATTAATGTTTCTTTACAATACAGTTCATCACTGCAGGCAAATCTGTCTCATTTGTTAATTTTTCCATTGTCAAAACAACATAACCAATTGTTTATTGTAACATCATAAATCTTGGACAGCAATCATAATATAGAGATTCCCTGTTATGTACAGGATTGTCTATTCTGATATGTTTGAAAGGCCAGCCATGACTGGTTATACATTAATCTGTTGCTACAAGCAGCATAATATTCTGTATTGAAACAGGCAGCCTATTAATGGCATATGAATTTCTGAGTTGCTTTTGTCACTGTTTGTGGTCGTCCAGATGGTAAGAAATTAATCACTTAGTTTAAATATCTTTTAATACTCTTTCTGCAAGTTTTGTATTTGATGCAGGATTTGGCAAGGCCTCTTAAGTTTCAGAGTTCTTAAAGATACAGCATCCTATCCAAGAACTTGAGGTCCCTCTCCCATGGTACTAAAACACATAAAAAGGAACAGAAAATTACCAAAGGAGAGAAGGAAAAAAAAAAACCCACACACATAGCAGAAGTGGTTCATGATTTAGTTCCATACAAAAATGATAAGCAAAAACTAGCCCTCACCATCTAATGCAAGTCTTTAAAAGATCTAATTCGGTAAATATAAATATAGCTATTTCAGGCCTCTTTGGAAAGAGTATCAATTAACCACCATTCCTTTTTTACGCAGGATCTACAAAGTAAGATTCAGTGCTGCCAGCACCTAATATACACATTTAAGAGACCCCAATGCTTTTTCTGCAAGATAACTTGAGGAAAGAGAATTGCAACAAGCACAGAACCAAAACAAGAGTACTCGAGGGCTTAATGTGACTTTCTTTTTGAATTTTGGGTTCTTTATGCTTGCCTTTTTGAGTGAATTCACTCGGGAAGTAGAGAGCACTTAAGTCATTTCTGTGTCTTTGGTGATCGCATGATTGTTTAAAGACTCTAAAATCTGTGGGTCCCATTTTGTTCCGTTACACAACTCTAGGTGGGTCTGAGACCACAGAAGCCAGTGCAACTGCTGTGCCAAATCACCAGTATGGTGATCAGAAGAGCTGAGTTCTATAAGTGAAATGTTTTATGTTTCAAAATGATAAATGGTTTCCTGCAAATTTTTGTGCCAGATGAAGGAAGGAGAGAGGAAAAAGAAATGGGCTTCAGAGTCTTAAAAATTCATGATCAGAGAAGTCATATGTCATAGAAGAGTATCAGTTTGGAATCATACAGTCCTACATACCAGGTGCTTCAACTCTAGTGGGACAAACTATGTCCCACTCGATGTAAATCAGCCACTCAAAAGTATAAATTGCCTGGAGAGACCCTTGTTTGGTCAGAGATCACATCTAGCCTGACTTTTGTATTTCAGACATCTGAAAGAAACTGAATGGAGGAATTTCCTTTAATAAAGCCAGAATATCAAAGCTAGCTCACCAAGAACATCCCACCAGGTAAACTGCAATTAGCTTGTATGGGTGGCTGAACCTCATAAGTTCCCTCATTCCTCAACCTCCCTTTCTCCAGCTGAGATTCTGCCAAAGAGCAGACCACACAGAGCCTTCTTGCTCTATTTGAAAACATTAATAGGGTCATGGATTACTTTCCCATGTGGGATCTCATAGTTCTAGAAATTGTTCTGTTTATTTCCCCACTTATCTGCCCTGAGTAAAGATGCTTTTTCAGTGCATTGAAGATCCTCTCCAGACAGCAGATAACCTCCCATCAAGAATCTGCAAGCTGTGCAGCCAGGAAATACAAGACTAGTCCACAAAAGCTGTCAAAGAGCATTCCGRTTTTGTCAAGAGGAATACAGCACTCACAAATCTTGGCATTCCAGTCAGCCCTTTTACATCTATCTACATCTCAACTTTCTTTCTCTCCCTTACTTGGCAGTTTGTTATCAAATACCTCCTTGCTGGCCAAAAATATGAGATAGTTTCTATCAAAATTATTGTCACTGACGTTCCACAGATCCACTACTAATTGTACTTTATTGAAGAAAGCAGATAAAGAAGAATAAGGAGATCATTGATTTTTTTTCAGGTGGACAAAAATGTAACAGCTGATGACTATCTCATTCCTATAACTGATTTTGATCAAGACAATATATTAAATGAAATGTCATGGGTTAAACTCATGTCAGAATGGGAACACCTTTTCTTTTTTAAGTGAATGTTGCACCCATTTCATCCTCTAGTTCCTAATTCTTGCCAGGCCATGTTCCTTCTTTTAAAATTATTTGCAGTTTCAGAAGAAGATATAGCCATGGAGATGTAAATGCATAAACAGTTATGTTTCCTTGCTGCTATGCACTGCATCTATAGAAAGTCCTTGTATCATTGATATTGTTATCCTTGATGTTGTACACATGTGGAAGATATCCTTAGTTGCCAGTACAGTATTTGTGAGGAGAAAAAAAAAAGGGGGGGGAGGAGGGGCAGGGAGGAGAAAGAGGAAAAAAGCATTAGCCAACCTTGACAAAAATCAAGAAAGGGGAAACCAGTGTTAACCCCATGCACTGCTTTGAGAATTCAGGTGAATTTTTTGTGCTTTTTTTCTTTTGCTTTGCCATGATTTTAAATGTTTTGCAACCCCCCCCCCTTTAATTTATTAACATAGGCTGTCTGCATGAAAGCACTATTTTAACCTTAAACTGGAATACTCATAAAATCGCTATACAATACCAGATATGCTTAATTTCTGCATGTATTGCACTGTTCTTCCAGTGGATCCCAAGAACATCTGACTGAAGTTACCTTAAAAGTTCTGAATTTAAATTAGATATGGAACCAAATAAACTCCCTTCATCACAACAGCCTTGAACTTGTGGAAATTCAGATCTAGATCCAGACTTTGCAGCTGGATTCCATCCCTAGTTTAAATATGAATCAGAATCAAAGAGTGTTATGACTGCACATACAGTTTACAGGAAACATTCAATTCAACATTTTGTGTAGATGCTCTGTCCTTTAACTACTCCCAAATTTCTACCCAATGTTCATGATAGCATGTAAATTCAGAATCTTATTTTCTTTCTGAAGTGACTAAAGCCTTAGCAAACACATCACTTTACTACAGAATAAACATCATGGCATTGATTTGAATCCAAATCTCTCAACAACTGTTTTACATCTAAGTAATTGCACTGGCATTAGTGGGGTTGCCTCCTTGTTTGTATGGGCGGGAGGGTGTGGTCAGAACCACAGCCCGTGACTTTATCATGCAACATGAAAAGCCTTTAGGCTATCCTCTCAGCCGGTATAAATAAGCATAGCTCTATTGATTTATGGGTGAATGAGATTATAATTCGAATAAGAACCATGATGTTTGTTTATACCATAACAAAGTATCACAGAAGCGTGTATTGCAAGCCTTAAAGTGCTGCACTCAAGAACTGCGAAACCTAAGAATTTGAGCTTAGATTTCAGTGACTCCAGTGACGTTATGCCTATTTATTTCAGGATAGCTATGCTGATGTGCACCAGTTGAGGATCTGGCTCTTTAACTCCTAGTTGACAGCAGAAACCATCTACAAGGGCAGGGGAAAATCAGATTAAGTACAGAGCTTCACTGCTGATACACTGGTATCTCCTAAACATGCTAAACATATTTCTTCCAAAAGTGAAAATAGAGAATTAATAAACACATGTGAAAGTATAACACAAAGAATATCTTTCCTTCAGGAACTTCAGATGTGTATGCCATGTTTTACATTCTAGTACAAAGGATTTTCATCTTGAGTAACACTTAACCAGTTACTCATTTTACATGCTTGCACATACAGACCTCATGATTCAAAACAAACTCCTGCATAAAATGGCTTTCAGAACAAACCATACATTCAGTTAACTTGACAGCCTGTGCTCAGTTAAAAAACAAAACAAAACAACCCTCTCTTCAGAGCACTGTGGGGAAAAAGAAAAAGAAAAAGAAAAAGAAAAAGAAAAAGAAAAAGAAAAAGAAAAAGAAAAAGAGCCAGTAGAAATAAACTCAAAGGACAGTTTCTCCTGGTACCACATCCACAATGTCTATCCCAGTGGGATATGACACAGTATGTAAAATTGCTATGTTTCACAATAATTATGTAAGAGAAATCACATGTGGTATAAACAGCATGCATAACAAAGAAGAGTATATGTTCAAATAAGCCACTGGTTATATCAAAACTAATAACTTATTTACTGTAGCAGAGTCAATGAGTTAATAGGTCCAATGAACCTAATGGTTTTATTGTCCCCTTCTCTTTTTTTTTTTTTTTTTCCTCCTTCTCTTCATTGAGACTCAGGATGTTTTTTCATGAATCATTATGTTTATGCAATCCAAGTATATTGTTATTTGTGACTTTCTGCGTGATCATTTTGGCATTTTAGGAGAGAAGGTGATGGTTCAGTCTAAATATTCGGGGAGGGTTAATCACTGACATGGGGAGTTATTAGGTTTTATGCAACATAGAGAACATTCACAGTCACAGAAAACAGCATCTTTCATTTTTAGGAATGGAGTTAATCGTGCTTTGTGACAGTGCATGTCCTTAAGATGTTATGTATCTTTGCGTACTTAAAAAAGCAGTACACTTTTCATTGATCTTTCAATTTCATTTTGATTTAAAATGCAGATCTTTCTCTCCATTGAAATCTTAGCATTTTATTTTAAAATGTATCAGAAAAAATCCATTTCAGACATATGCAGCACCATAAATTACTTTTTGTGGTTGAAACAGTATTCGCTTATGTCATGGGTTGAACATTCTCCTTTATTAGGATGCTATTTATTGCCACCAGCTGCAGTGCTTAGCTAAGAAGGTTCTTGACACCAGCGATTGCTTTTCAGCACCAATGCTTCCGGCTGCTAACAGGGGCTTCTATTTCCAAATGCAGCCACCTCTCTTAAACTATTCCTTCTGGTATACAGACACCTCCTGTCATTGTTACTCAGTGCAGAGGTTGGGGAAAAGGGATCAGGTCCAAACCTGCTGCTGTATAATCTCCTTAGCTATAAATCTCCTATAGCTTTAAAAGACCTTGCCAAATACCACTGGCTTGAAAGCTGTCAAATGTGTTCAGGAAATCTACCCATCAGTAACGGATTTTTTCAAAATTAAGATGTGAATTTAGCTTGTGAGTAAAGGGCATTTCACATAACCAGCCTCTGCTTTAGTAAAAACAACAGAACTTCTGTGTGCATCAGCTACATAGTCACTGGTCTCTATTTTATTAGATTTTAGAGCAAGGAGAAACTAGACRAAGGTAATTACTCTTCTGTTAAAGGCTATTACTACTGTTGCATGAACAGTTAGCACTGCTATTTTCTCTGCTGCCTATGCCTATGGCAGTCAGGAAAACTAAGCAGGAAGAGAATAAAAGTGGTGGTATCAGCAGATTTCCTATTGGACAGTAAGTGTACCATACAAGGTAAATCTTCAAAGCGATAGTGTGTGCACTGCTCCTGTGTATGCAAATCCTGTTATTTTACTGATATGATTTGCACACGTCTTCTTCACAGCTGCACGCCTGAAAAACCACTGCATATAATTGGGCTCAACTAAGCAACAGAGGCAATCAGTGACAGGAGGAGACCTGAACTCTCTTAACATGGAAAGAATTCCTTTCCTCCCTCCGAAGAGAAACACCCAGTAGGTCAAAGAGGAAGGTTTCTCTGCGCTATAGCACAGACAAGCCTGTAGCACAGATGCCTGAACCCGTGGAATCCAGAATCCCCCCCCCCCAAAAAAAAAATCCAGCCCTGAGACTTCATGAACACAATTTTTCCCTATGACTAAATAAAAAAAAAAAAAGGCAAATATACACATATTTGTGTATATGCATATTTAAAAACCCTAAAACACTCAGACTAGATTCTTTGAAAGAACATGAACGTTACACTCTGTCACACAAGATAAACTTAGCTGGCAAAGAGCCCACCAAAGATTCTGAAAATTTTTTACTCACTATCAAAACTGATAAAAGTGGGTGTCCTATTCAGCTTACAGAAAGGTCACCCAAAAAAAATATATGTATACTACAACAACCCTCCACTTCTGCCAATAATGCAATTCCTTCACATGTTCAGGGGGTGCAAGAGATAGATAGCTAAAAATCTGAGTTATTTATGGTTCAGAATACAATAAGTCTTTACTTATTATCTTCTCCTGCAAATAACCAGAATTAGTTGTGGGAAAATTACTTTTCTCCTTCATATATTTAAACTGGAGATAGATATCTGTTTCTTCAAAATGACTCATAAAAAAACCCTGGTACAACGTTTAAGTACAAGTTTTAAGTTTGACCTAGAAGCTTTCATAAAGCACTTCATAAAAGCTAGCGTTTTCTCTGCATCCATGTTGTGCCTGGGCCTGAGTCCGCACCTTACTCTACCCTGTGCATGACATTCTGATACAAAGCAGGTATCCACTTCCCCACCACTGAAGGGGGTCTGCTCCACTATGTTGATCCTCCTCTAGCCTTTTCTTTGGAAAGTGCAAGACAGGAGGTGTGATAATGTAAAGTCATGAAGAACGGGTCCCTTACACAGCTCCCCTCCTCTACTCCAGCTGGACTTCTGCCAGCTCAAATGGATGAGTAAAGGCCAACAGACATATTAGCACAACCCTATATTTAAGGCTATATTATCCCCTGGGTGGCCCTGGAGTCAATTTACAGGTGCAGAGACTAATATACAATGTTCAGAAAGACTCTAAAATCTAGCTTTGGAGATGCCTTGACACATGCCACTGGAGGAATACCCTGAGGCTGGGGGTGGGGAGGGAGGGGGTGGAGAGCAAAATATTTGTGCTCATTTTATGTGTTTGTGCAGTGTTTTATTTTTTTTTTAATCATTGCTTTTTGCCCCTTTGTGACTAAACATTAAAAAAAAAAGTGATTCCAAGTTCCCCTTATACTAATGAAAACTAAGCCTACTGGTTTTAATTCTTACTTCTGTTTAGAACAGTAATTTATCTCTACAGACAAATTGTCTCCTAAGGAGTTCAGTAATGCATCAGTATAACTCTTTTTTGCCCCTATGAATGTATGGAATAGCTGGTTGCATGGTACACATGCATCCACCATTCTAGCAATGGTGAACAGTAACCCGCTTATTTCCCCTTCTCCTAAGAGTATTCTTGCATGAAGACACCACCAACTTCCCCACAAACCATTTTCAGCACTGGGAGCAAGCAAGGTGAGCAAACCATCAAAAAGAAAATGTGTATTAGAACACATTCCCTATTCCTTTCTTGTGCCTGGGATCTTAAAAGAATGGACAGACGCATTGCCTGAAGTATATGAAGGGCAGAAGTTGCACTGCTGGAAGTTCTGGGAATATCTGTAATCCTTCCTTGGTATAGAGCAACCCTCTTCATCTCCCTCAGTATGTGGCTGGGATTAGATCCCAGACTGACTAGGATCCCTTTGGCTTTCCTGAATCGCCCTCCTCAATGTAGGGTTTCTTCTTATTCTCCTTGCTCTAATTTTTCCTCTCACTTTGGAATTCCTAGTTGACTTAGATTAAGCTGCCAGAGAAACCTGATCAGCTTTAAATATGAGGAAGGTTTAATCAGTTCTCCTGGCTCTCCCCAAAATATAATTTCAGAAAGGATTCAAACTTTTAGGCMAAGTCCATTACAAAGCAAACCCACAAAAAGCTTTTGAATAAAACCAAGAGAGGCATGCAGATGCAAAAAAAAAATCCTTATTTTTTGTAAATATTGTCTTCTTACTTCAGACCAGTAGAACTAAGGACGACGCTTGTATGCACAAGTCTTTAAAAGACATCTTGAAACAAAAGCTTTTCTTTAAAAGACAATTATGTAGCCCTGAACGGGTGATGAAACAAGTAGTGATTGTCACTGAAGGTGGGGAAGAAAAAAAACAAAAAAGACAGACCCAAGTGTTTAGTATATTTTACTACAATTTCAATAAAACTGTAGTTATAACCATCACAGAACTCTCTATTGTTTGCTCATTAATCCTACTTACTTTCTTGCAGAAGAGTTCACACTTATCCCCAGCTTCTCATTTCATGCAACACTACTGTCCCATACTTTATTATTTCATTGTTCAAGGCTGCTGTTGTGCATTAGAGTAAGTGTCTGTGCCTCCTCTGTAGCAATACAGATTATACAAACACCAACTCAAGGTTCTAGTAAGGTAATGTAAATAGCCAGAGAGTGACTTTTACGTCACTAACTGAAAAAGAGTCACGTAGCAGTGACAGTCTCCAGAGCAGTTCTGATCTACAAGTCAAAATCCCTGGGGTATCTTCGAGTAAACGCAAGCAAGAGAAGAACGAAAGGATATTGCAGATGCTTCCCCATATGCAACTAGTGTTAGTCTTGCAAGCAGAACTATGTTGTTTTATTTGCTCCTTTGGAACACAACTCCTACCAGCAGTGCCAAGCAAGGATGGTATCTGACCACTGTATAAAAAGGATTCTTCCCTCCCATTCACATCACTAGATCAATTGCTGTCTGATCTTTAAATGAAATCCTTATAATAATCACAACACCGGTTTGCGTATTGAACAGTATATAACTCTGAAACAGTGATACATTCAGCTATCTTATACAGGTCATTTTTATGCTGCTGTTTCCAAAAACAGAGAAGTAGGGCAAGCTTTTCAAACTTGGCTGCCTGAAGCAATCTATCTGTATATATGTATAATAAGAAGCTTAACTGAGCAACCTAATTTTTAGATAGAAGCATACAAACCTATCATTAAGTTCCTGTCAGAGATTTTCCAGAATCTTTTGCACTGACCTACATTTATTTAGTGCATTTATAGCTAGCCCTAAAAATGAAGCACAGATACAATTTAAAGCCAGTGGACAAATTTCTGATAGTAACAAAAAAGCATGTACCTCCAGTTTTGGTTGCCTAATTTGAGATAGTATGCAGGTCTAATTTTCATAAATGCTTAGTCCCTACTTTGAAAAATATTGAGCATTATCCAAGTGTTTTAACAAAGGAAAAGAAGCAGTGAAACAAAGCCAAGTTCCTGCTTATGATAACTACCTTTGATCCATTCATTTGGGGGTGGCAAGTTTGTTCAGGTGCTTTGTAACAAGTGTGTGAACATGGCAGGCACAACCTAGTTACATGCTGGTGAAACCTCAAGATTACAGAAATGTTGATAAAGGCAAAACCAATCCAAGAATCAAATGACCCAAACTAAATAAAAGTATGTAACATCCAGATAGGACCCCTACAATATGAAAGTTCAAAATAAGAAAAAAACAACAATTCTCCCTTGAAGACTTGATGCAGGGCAAATAAAGAATAATTTGTGGAAAAATATCACTTTACTGAGAATAAAAACAAGTTTTTGTATGTTACTGAAAGTTAGGAGAAAAGGTACAACTGAACCTCCAATTCTTGTCTATGAAAAAAAAAAAGAAAAAAGAAAAAAGTTCAAGGGCATCAAAATGTTCTTTCACACTACGGAATCCAGAATAAGTTTTCCAACCTGGGGAACTAATAAACTTGCTTGCTCAAGCAATTTGGACAACTGCCTGAGTTAATGATTAGCCATCTTTAAAAGAAAAACATCCTACAAAGGTTATTTTGCCCAAGAAAGTAAAAAGGATTACAGATTTTTTAAGAAGTCAAGCAAACAATTGGACCTAAGAAGAAAACACAATTTTGCTGTCTTTCTAAGAGACCTGGATAAATTAGCACAATAGATAAATCCAGATACTACTGAGGAACTGCAAGATGTTTTTGCCAAAGAAATGTATAGATGTTTTACTTGGATGCAAATGGAAACTGAAGACTAAATACATGTAATAATACAACAGAACATCTGAATACTCTTTGGGACTATAAACGTCTCTCTTGCAAAACTTCTATTCAAAGAGCATTCCATGAATATGGACTGCAGCATCAAAGTTGGGCAGAATGAAATATGAAAATCATGAGGACTTAATATGAAGAATGACAAGTCAATGTTAATGGGAAAGAGAGACCATATTACAGATGCTTGCAGCCAAAACCAGCAAGCTTGCTTTCACTAGAACTCAAAGAAATAATTTTTAATTTAAGTACTGGCATTACAGAAAGCCACACAAAAAAGGAGACTCCCAGGGCTGGACGTAAGAGAATACTTCATCTTCAGCCAGAATACTAAGTCTGTTCTAAAGCTCATTTAAGTGACTGAAAGTCTTTCCATTGTCTTCAGTGAGTTTGGATCAGGCACATGGTCTGCATACAAAGAAGGCAGAAAATTTCAAGCCTAAGCAAATGATTTTATTTTGTGTGACTTCCTAGACTCACAAAAGTAGCATTTATTGGCTAGAAACTAACAATTTCATTTCTTCCACTTAATTTTTCTCCTGTTTTAGAAAGGAGTCAATGGGTATATTCCATGTAGTTCTAAATATTAAAAATATACAATATAAGTATTTAATTATTAATTTCATAAATATAACTTGCAGTACTTTCAAAAGCACTACACTACATATAATGCATATCACACTCTTAAGGAAGTAAATAAAGTGTAGTTTCAAGTAGAAGATAATTAGAGCTTATATTTAAATTTCACATCTCCAATATTCTTCTAAGAAAAAAAAAAAAAAAAGGAAGGAAAAATTGCTTTGCAGTTCCTCCAAATACTATACCCATATTCTAGTAATCAAAAAATATTACCATTATTATTTTAGAACATTATTATGTTGCAAGAAAAGCATGGTGTGATTGAACCTGATCTTCTGTTAGCTTAACCAAAAGTGTTATTGGATGCAGTACCTTAACAATATAAATATAACGTAGGATTTATGTCTTGTAACAAAGTTATACTAGATTCTTATTTACACAAAAGGATTTCTAGATCAGTTTAGGAATGGTTCTTTAGGGTACGGAGTGTCATTAGTATACCTGAAAATCCAGGGCCTTAATGTCCATTAACAGCCAGAAGCTGCAATAAGTCACCAAATAACCATGGCCACAGAAGAAAGTTGCTTTAGTTCCCCCAAGTTTTGTTAGAGCAAAATTACAAGCTATGGTCTGATTCCCAGTGTATTGCTTCCATAAGCTTTAGGAAAGACCAAGAGCCAAATGCATCAATGAAGTACAGCAATATGCTGTGAGACAAGCCTTCTCCATCAGGCAGAGACACAGTGCTCCCACCAGCCCCAGCAACAGCAAAACAAATTCATTCTCAGCCTCTAAATGCGTTCTTTAAGCCAAGAAAGAAATCAGACAGGCCCTTGAATTAAACCTGCACAGGTCCTCACTTTTTCTGATCTGGTGAATACTCCAAGTGCATTATCATGCAGCTCATTTGTTTCCATTTCCATGGGTACCACATTGGTTAAATCTGGGCCAGCCTTAAGAAAGCGTCTGTCTCTCTGGCTTACTACTAGAGCAGTCTATGCAACTATTTTACCAAAGCTCCAGACAGGGACAACACTTAAATTCACTTTGTAGAAGCAAGAGCAACCACCCAACAGGGGACTCACACCATGCATGCATGTTCTCCAGCCAAATCCGGGAAGGCAGCTGAGGGGGTGGTGTTCCCCACCTCACACCCTGCAGCCTATCCTGTACCCTGGTATGAAGGTCAGCAGAAAGCTGCCTGGCAGCAGGAAGCCTGAGTGGGATCTCCTCCTGACCTCTAAAGCCAATTACCTGCTTACTTCCAGGCTATTTGCTAGAGTTGCAGGGAGGATAAATGAGATTTCCTTGTTAGAGTCCTTCTCTAGAAGAACCAAGGCTTGCCTGGAATCAGTCATATGCTGTGAGTCACAAATAATCATGTGTTAATTGCTTAATTGTCTGTCCTAGTATTACTGAGAAGAGGTTGTCCTCTATTAGCATTTTACAGCATTAGGTCTAAAGGCTGCTGCAATAACTAAGAATAAAGAAAGTCTGTAAAAAAAGCATTCTTTATCCAGACCAAAGAGCTATTTAACCCAGAGTGGGTAGTATATTTGGGGGGAAGATATAAGAACAGGGCAAGCACTTGATAAAACTTTTCCCGATAGAGACACTCAAGGTTTGTAGCTTAGGGACTTCCTAAACTGGAAGTGGTCCTTGTGCTTAAATCGTCAAGATTCAAAAATCTTGGATAGGAGACCTGCTTTCAAGAACACCAATGCACAAAGTCTTTTGTCCACTGGATGATGTGAACCTGGTGGCTATTTAAGGCTGTTTAAAAGGATGACTGAACCTATTGCCAATAGGCACTAGCAGACTGTGTGATAAATGTGGAGGAAAATTTAACATTTCAACTTAGATTATTAGAAAAAACAGTACTTCATCCATCAAACTTACATCTGTCCTGTCAGGATAATTACAGCATATTTCTGTGCTATATAAGCAGAACAACAAAGGCAATGGCAATGGCTTCAGGAGCTTTGAGATAAGCTTCCGCAGTGTCCATATATATACATGCATGTGCTTTGCACAAAAGAGATTTTACTGCATTTTACTGTAGCTCCAGCTAGTCCTGAGCATCTATCAGGCATGACAAGTTATCAGGCACAAGATCAGTTTGTTCCTGCTAGTGACAGGTTTCCATGAGCGTAAGAACTTCACCATTGCTGAAGAAACAAAACAACTGGGGCTGGGGCACGGTGGGTGACAGTGCAGCTTCCTTTGTGGTATGTGGTGTACCCTGTGATGTGTGCCCAGCTCCCTGCCAAACTATGAGATGAGTATTACTTTCACTATTTTTTTAGTAAAAATCATTTAGTAACACTGTGTTATATCTAATTAGAAAGCAAAAACAGTGTATTTATCCATGAATTTGCTGGGGAATTCATTTAAAATCCCTTACTGTACACATTGCATGTTATTTTTTCAATTAAACTGATTAAGTATTGGAATACAGCATACCTATGTTTCCTTGAGTGCTCTCATAGGCAGCTGAACATCTGGAGGTAAAAAAAAGCAACAATAGAGAAGAAGAGACACCATACAGGTTCTTCATATTAAGCTGAACAAAAATTACACAGTCCCTACATGCTGCTTGGAAGTAGATATAAAATATCTCTGAGAAAGGAGCTGTAGAACTTTAGACTATCAAGATAGAACAAGGGGTTATGAAAATGTATAAATATATGCGGGGGGAATTCTATGGTGCCATTCCTACCATCTGCAAGATATATTTCTCTTCTGGGTTCCAACTTCTGTTGCTTAAGAAGCTTTAATGCAAAGTGTCATTACATTTTTGCTGCTACTTACACCATATGCACCTCAAAGGTTTGTTTCGTCTTAATGAAAATGAGATTAATGAATTTCCTTTTCAGAATTTTTAGTACCTTCAGAAACTTTGTGTTTACAGGAAAGGTCCTACACCAGGACAGAAGTGGGAAAGAATGTAGGGAATATAGGGAAGTAGGGAAAAAGAAAATAGAGAGTTGTCTGACTATGTTCCATGTTCTACCTGTTTAAAGGCAATAAAGCATTTGTCAGTTATTTCAGTGGCCCACAATCACTCCCCAAAGCTGTAACTTACATACATTTTTTATATACTTTATGCATAAAGTAAAGCTGCCTCAAGCAATGTTAGTTTGTATGAGCTGGTCTTGCTCAGCACATCATTGAAAGTCTCCAAGACCTTGGTTGAATTGCGAGGGTGAAATTTTTACACTGATGTTTTGGAAGAAAATAGTCATGAGTAAGCATTTCTGCACTGTCAAACAACCATTCTGTCCCCTTTGGTCTTCCTCTCTTAACGGGTAAAAGTGGCATAATCATGCTAATGGCTATTACCTTCTGTGTGTATATCTGTATGTGGGTGCCTGTGTATAAATGTAAATAAACCTGAGATCTGCTCTTACCTCAGTTGGCCTTGGGAGTGCTTTGGGATCCGAAATAGTAAGTGAAATACAGGAATTTATTTCTTTCTAAAAGTTCCCTGAAGAATTGCCATGGTACAGCAGACAGTATATGGTTTTCACATACCTAATACGTTTTGTCTAACTGTCTCATTATATTTTGTGACATTAATGAATTAAGCTTCAGGAAGGAACCATGTAAAGAGTGTAATGATTAGTGTCATTTAAGGGATGATTTGTGTAAAAAGAGGCTAATGATTTAGCCAACTTCATTCAAGTGTCAGTGGTAAAACAAGAAATAAAACCTCTGAGCCCTCACTCACAGGCGATCATTCAGATCACAGGCTCTTCAGTGCTATTTCAGAAAAATCACCTCTTGTTACCTGTTTGCTATATTTAGGCATATGTACAATTAAATTAAGCATTTTCATAGTGGTTTCAATCTTGATATTTCATTTTCAAGATTCAAACTAAGCAGTTAGCCCATCTCTCCTGAGTATATATATTGGTATCAGCATCTGAAGACGCATTAGCAGAAAGTCTTTAACTCAAGTAGCAGCAGAAAGAAGTGAGTGTTAGGAGAGGATATTGTTCTGAAATTGTTCACATATATCCAGGTCTTTTCTATGCTTCACGCACTGAGACTAATAGTGACAAATACCTCAGAACATCTGGCCAAGTTCTGCTGTGATGTAAGTGTAATGGTTTGTGCATTTATCTCAAAGCTAAACTTATTTTTGGTTGAGGACTGGCACTATACCTTTGTATCATTAACAGCTGAGAGCTTCTCACACCCTATTCTTGTATATATGATATCACTTTGCAGAAACGGCTAAAGCTGCACACTTACAAAGAGGGAAAATGTAAAAAAGAGTTTAGATAACACCTCTTCACCACTATACCATCCCTTTGGAACCCAGAGAAGCTATGACAAAAGAAGCAAATACGTGTTAAACGAGGTGTATCTAGGGAACAGTATTATGTAACAGTTATCTCCTCTAGTGGCTGTTGTCCATTCAATAGATCGTTTGCACTGTTGCATCTGTGAAAGAAAGTTGTTGGTTCAGCCAGAAGCGTAACTCTGCTATAGGTCTTCAAATTCTGAAGCCTTGCAAGACAGTTGGTCCACTGGGTATGAAAATATAGTGCTTGGATCAGTTTATTGTTTTAATTTAAATGGAGCCGGGAGATGTGTTATCTCCTTGGATATAACCATACTGGCTGATGAGAGAGAGAATGGCTTTGTTTCCTTAAAATTCCTCTGCAGGAGGGATACATTTGCCATCCTATGATTGCCAGGAAAGAATCAGGAGTTCCTAGAATCAGGGCAATGCCAGCCAGTGCATATGGATAATGGGAGGATTTGCTGGAGTCCTACCTATTTCATACTAGCTCTTGAGCACTTTTTCCTCAGTTCACATGCACTTTTCAGCAGTGTTATCCCTAGTCCCCAAGACTAGAAGCATGTGGGAGTGAGGAGGAAATACATAAGTTCTTTCCAGCCAGCCAGCCATTGGACAGAGTCCAAATTCCTTGATGTAGGAGGGATGTGAGGTTCAAAATTGGAAGAAAGGGTTCTGCACAGGAGACAGATGCAGCCAACTGGAAAGAGGGAGATCCACACACAGAGTCCCTTCCAAAGATGAATCAGGGTGAAATGATTTTACATGTTCTTTCATTGTCCTTCCCACCTTGTAAACATTTCTAAAGCCTGTCTGTAAGCCCTGCACAAAGAAGTGCTAATATCCATATGCCAGTACTGGAAATGGTTTCTCCCACACCTAAAGAGCCAAGTTCATCCCATATGTAATTCCACTCACTTCAATAGCTTTGCAAGAGAAAGGATATTGGCCCAGTAAGTCCACCCAAAAGCTGCAGACTCTGCTGAAAAAAGCTGCCTGCCTTGTGAGTAGGATGAATCACCACAAACCTCAATTGCTCAGGCTTTTGCAATAGATTCCTGCTCACTTCTATATGCAATTCTGCCTGCAAAACTCAATTATCTGGACACCAGCTGCTTGAAAGATTTGCTTATCTACTGTCCCATAATGGGCAATAAAGACAGCAGAGAGGCTCTTGCTCTCAGATTTTCAACTGTTTCCACTGAATATGTATTTGTGCAATATTTATGTTGTACTTATCCTAGTGTAAGACATTTGTTGATTAACTGCAGCAACCAGGAAGGATTTTTATTCTTTCTGATGCATTTCTTGATTTTTTAGAGATGGGAAATGAGGATTCACCTTCCTTTGCTCAGTCAGTCAACTAGAACAGGTATGGAGGTCAGGGTGAACTGATGCACCTAGAGGTATTAAATTGCTTCAGTGTCTGATCAGTACATCTTGATCATATGGTCAACAAAAAACTGAATACCAGCTTTATGGCCAAAAAGGAATTTCACCTCTGTTCAGACTGGCAGGGACCTTTTGAAAAGCTAGCAGGGGGGATTTTCCTAGGATCATGTGGGAATGTTATTCAACAAATTATTTTATTGCAATGATTCAATGACCCTGGTGGTCCCTCCCAGTCTTATGTTCCTATAAATACCTTGCTTAAGAACTAATTCCTCTTGACAATCTGGCAGAGCTTCAGTTCACAATGCAGCATGTCATTAGTTAGTTTATCTTATAGCTAACTTTAGGATTTGATTTTTTTCTGTTACTGTGTTATTCTGGATGGCAAGGTATTGTTTTTAATATCACATGTTGAGAATTTGTTGCTAAGGAGTAAATAAACTTGCAACTCCTTCAACAGCAGATGCTCTAAATTAAAAGATCTGAAAGTAAGATTCCTATTCTTTAAGCAAATGGTACATTCTAGGATCCCGAATAATGAACATGTACAAAGTCTAGTTAAAAGAATCTGCTTGGGACAGAAATTCACCCTTAGAAGAAGTATAATAACAGAAATTGCAATTAGTCTTAACTAAAAAAAAAATAAAGAGTAGAGGAAAGAGCTTCAGAATGAATGAAAATTAACTATTTTAATCTTATTAGAGCTTTTTAAAACTTGCTTTTATGATGGAATAAAAGATGAGACAACATAGTTGTGTGAAAATGAGTTTCCATGAGCTGTGCTGAGCAAGAGATAAACAGGATAAACCTGGTGCATTCCTGACCATAACAATCTATATACAACACTACTGTTATTTTCCTTGTGTGTGAGAGAGAGATAATAAAGTGAAAAGGGCTATTTCTAATTTCCCTGTGCCCAAATAACAGCACAAGGAAATATAATTGGTGAGAATTATGGCCAGCCTTTCTAATAGTAGTCAAGAAGTAAGAGTCATAGTAGCACATATGGTGTGAGATTAGGGCTTCTTCAAGGTATTCTTGGTGCTTCCCTTTTCACCTACTGCAGTAAGGCAGATAATTGTTCGAGATTTYACCAGGAAAAATATCCTACCCTATATCCACTGGCAACAGAGGGAGCCTCAAGCTGGTACAGCCCCACTCTGGCACTTCAGTTAAATGACGGGTTGAATGCATGTATATGCTACCATGCTGGAGCTTGTAATAAATTTGAAAATCCACTTCAAGATCTTGCACGTATAATATAAATCATATTATATCAAATTACATAAAGTGCCAGTGATGTGTTTTTGTGGTGGTATGCATACACATGCACACATGCACTTTGATATATGTTTAYACTATAAGAAAGAAAAACAGCTCACTACCATAGCCTGTGAAATAATGAAGCTGGTTTATAGAAAGACATGGAAAATATTTACATGAAGATCTCAGGATGAGTTGTCTTCAAGAAGTGAACTTTACCTAGTTGTACAAAATGGAATAATACTTCCAAAGCCCAATCAAACGCAATATTGCATTTGTTCTGGGTAAGTATGATTATACGGAGAGACCATTTTGACCTGATGGAATAAGAAACACACACACACACACACACACACACAGACAGTGGTAATAAGAGAACCTTTACTACTGACCTCTGTAAAGACTTATTGCCAAGACTCATATTGTCAGTGACATCCAGGATCAACAATGCTTGCAAGCGGTGGACTCGAAATGAAGTTGTCTGTTTTTGGCAACAAAATATTCTGCATTTAGCAAAGGCATATGTTTCAAACTCAAATGACTTCACTTCAAATTAAAGCAAAAAAAATGTTTTGAAGTGTAGTCATTTGATAATCATTTGCTTTAAAATAAGCAACATATTTCTATCTAATGGGATCCACATCTTTAACAAGTGAACCAACAGTGTGACAAACAAAAAACAACCTGCTCTTAAATATAATTCCAAAATAAATTACGTCTAGTTCTTTTTTGTTGTTGTTGTTGTGTTCTATTTTCCTTTTTTGGCCGCCTGTAGAACTCCCACAATTTTTTCATTGCTACAATGACAAATGCTATGAGAAAAGACCTGGTCCACTGCCAAAAATCTACTCTAGACTTCAGTATATGTTTCTGCTTTCAAGAGTCAATTGTTTTCCTTCTCTCCCAGGGGGCACTAGCTACCTTACTACCAAAAAGAATGACCCCTTGACAGCACAATTGAGATCCAGAAACTCAACAAAATTGTAACCCCTCCAGTGGCATCACAATTCTAATCAACAGCAGAGGGCCTGGAAGACAAATGTACTTGTGTATAAGGCCACCACATTAGAAAGTGGCTTCTTTACTTGCAAAGAAACCTATTTCTGTTTTGTTTCTTTTGATATTTTTATTATCCCTTTTCTTGTAACCTTTTCATTGCTAGTGTTCTTAAGATAGAAGGGTTTTCACAGCATGGGAATTATCTGTACTCAGTTTACAGTTTGCTGCCTTTTCCTTCACATGCAATCTATTTTTTGAAATGTACAACTAGACATGGGAGCCCCCTAGTTATTACTATTTTCTTCTGTTATTCAGCTTAACCCACTAGCAGAACAATTGTTCCATCGGGTTTTTTTACTGTTGCATGAGAAATCCAGGTAAAGAATCTCCAGGCCTGGAAGTACAAACAGTGATGAATGATCTTGATATCTTAAGGTAAACTTTACAGATAATATGCCTTGCACTTGCAAGGGCATGCACTCAAATAGTGTCCTCAGGATAACTGCCTGATAATATTTCCCAAACATACTTGTTACTAAAAGTACCCAAGTAATTTGGTGAATCTCTGCTGCATACCCAGTGTATGAGAATCTCACATTGTTCCAGATAGGTATATCAGAAGCACCAAAGAGGCTGTGGAGGACAAGTCCCCAGTCTAACAGTCATATCTGTATGTATGAAGCATTGCGCCCAAAGTCTTGAGGTTAACAGAATCTGCACCCCCAAATTGCTTAAAAGCTTTCTGACAATCCTAGCATGCTTTAAGGAAATATCAGCATGAGTTAAAAGTTTTTAGTGTCTTTTTCTTGCAATTGTTTTACAAGGATCAGCTGACCCACATGTTTGAAGGAGTTTTTGCAAGAACATCCAAACAAATGGTAGCAAACAGGATAGCCATGAACTAAAAATTGCTCACAGTCTCTAAGAGATTCTGAGATCTGACTACTGTTAAACAGTAATTGGGAAATGCTTTAGACGACTGTAGGAGAAAATTTCTCAAGATGCAGAAGGATAAAAAAATCTAGAAAACAGACAAAAGCAGTCTGAATGGCAGAACATAAGCACACAAAACCCACTGCCTTCAACAGAGCTCTGGGTGAACACAGTAATTTGCAGAGACAAGAGTCTTAAAGCAGTATCATGGCCTTAGCTACAAAAAAAACAGCAACAATGTTCTGTTGAACAGGCATTGGAAAGAAGGACATAAGGACAAGAAAGCATGAAGGCAAAAAAAGAAACAATGTCTCTGTTGCTTTTCTCATACAAAAGTCATTCCACTTTACAGACAACAAAATGGAAAGTCTTAGACCCCCGAGCGACCTCTGGGCCGAGTGGCAAACTGCAGCCTGGCACATTTAGAACAGGAGCAGCACGAACAGCAATAGTGTAAATTTTCCTGTCCTACCAACAAGATGTCACACCGTTTCAGAGAAAGTACTGTGTGCCAGGCTTGGTTTCCCTGCTGGGGCACAGCAGCTCTGCTGCAGGGGGTCAAGACCAGGGGAGGATGCTGCGAAAAGGGCCCTTCTATGCTATGAACCAGACCGAGATATCTCACAAGGGCAGCTGCAGTGCTGCAGTAGTATTTTAATTTTTAGGTCTGCGTGACTGGGCTCTCCCCTCGTGAACAGTCATACTACAGAGAGTGTTGCTTTACATGTGTGTTTTGCCTCTGCGAATCTAATCTCAGGACCAAGGCCTTAATTAACGAACAAAAGTTGAAAATTGACAACTGCATCTTTTGGCATTTTTATCCTAAAATGTATTGGCTTATATTATCTTAGGTCATATCTTTTTAATTTCTACACAGAAAACACAGAAGCAAGTTACACCAATTGCTTCCATGTATAACTACTATATATTAAAATAATATGCTTAAATAATACTGTCAAAATACAAGACCGACCTGACTGATGGAATAGTCTTCCACAAAAGCAGCTCCGAGCTTCTCTTAAACAGCATGAAGGAAAATCTAAAGAAAATAATGAACAAGAAAGTAGCTTCTTCTGCCAGACCCATCAAGTTAAATAGCTTTTTGTATTGTTCAAAGCGTGTACACTATTGTGTTCTGTGGCAGAGGGTAAAGAGAGGAAACTTTCAGTGATGTTTTGATGAGACAACAAATAAAAATAATGTTTTGACAGAGAGCTCATTCTATTAAAGAAAAACAAAAACGTGTTTCTCCAGCTCAAACAGAAATCCCCTTAACATGAAGAATATTGAGGGAGTGTGCAGAGCCATCCAGTAATACTGAAAGGAAATGTGCCATTCATCGCAGAATATGCAGCGTGACTAAAGACCACAAGTGCCTGGCATCATCTGAGCTTAGTTTTTAAAACCTATGATAGACATTTTTGGAATATGTTTCTTGAAAGTAGTGTCAAGGATTTACTTCAGCATTAGCATACATATGCTGATAGGTTGAACTGGTGTTCACATACTCAGTACACAGAAAAAGGATTATTTTCCTTATAAGTATGAAGTTTATTTTTTATGTCGATAGAGGACTTATTTACCTCCCTGATGAAATGTTTACCTCACCCTGCCCCATCAATATTAACCTCGCAGATCAACAGATCTTCATATCGACAAAATAGAGAAGTCAATATCTCATTATTATTATTTAATAAGTATTTCATTGTCAGTAACTGAGTGAGAACAAACATCTGTGCAGTATAATGGCATGCACTTTAATTTTGCAAGGTTACTACCTTGCATATGTTTGACAGAAGAAGGCTAACCCCTAGTAAAAATCACCCAGTAATATCAGCATATAAAATGACAACATGTTGAAGGATATTTAAATTGAACAAAACAGGGTGGTTTTTTAGTTCCACTTTTGATATACAAATGTTGGATGTGTTTTACTGTGTCTTCTGACTATGATTGATAGGAGATGCATCAATTTCAAGGTTTGTGAATTTAAGTAAATTGTTGTCAGTGGTATCGCTTCTTCTTTTTTGTATTTTTTTTTCAAATTATCTCCTTACAGAGAATAGAGTATTACAAATTGAGACAGGATATACATAAAGCATCAATTTAGCTTGAATATCCACTTACAATAGTAAAAAGAAAATAGTTGTGATAAGAATGTGAGTACATCAGAGTTGTTCAGAAAACTCCAGAGTATTTAAAAAAACAACCACTTATATTTTTCTTTTTCTAAATAATCTTCAGTGTTTCTGTTTTGAAAATACTTTGCCTGCCTTTCCATTCAAAGGACAAATACAAAATTCACATGCATGCAAAAAAAAAGAAGAGACGAGCTTTGAGACTATCTTTGTCATAAGAGTAGAATTTCATTTAAATCTACATGAGCAAAGAAAAATATATCAAACTTCTTGCAACCTTCAGGAAGTTTGTTAACCCTTCATTGCTTAATGGTAATGCCTTATTTGACTGAAAGGCCTGAAGAACTTTCTTTAAGACAGAGAGTAAACATCACGCAGCAACACTTGCTGAAGTTCCAATACCTTCAGAAATTAGCTGGGTCTGGTTTTAAACTAATTTTCCCTAGACTTCTTATCTGATAAGGTCTGACTTGTGTTCTGGTAAAACGCACAGATACTTTTTATTGTTTTCCATCAAATGCTCATGACTTTTGTTTCCATGTATATGTGTGTTGTGTCTACGAATCTACAAGCCTGTATACATGCATAAAGCAACGTATATATTATTTGTGTGTGTTTTGGTTTTATCATCAAATTTTATAAATGAATAAAGATACTATCTTCATTTTACTGTTTTCTGAAAGAGGCAACGTGAAATGGATTGTGTAAATCCAGCTATACATGTTGCTGACTAAAAGCTGATGGTAACAGTTAATATAAAAGGGGACAGTCTAATTTTTCTTCTAACATTTTTTTCTGGGGGAAAAAATGAAAATTAGACAGAAAAAGAGCATTTCCAGATGTGACTGTATAGGGCTTGATTTGAAGCGCTTTTGTTATCTCCTTAATAATGCATGTAAGAAAGCTCATATGAAATGCTATGTTAAAACTCAGTCCTAGTAGATATTTGTGCTTATGAATTGATTCCTTATCCATATTTTATGGAGAAATAGCTCAGCACTGGATTACAGCACATTATTTTCCAAACTCCTTATTAGACTCTGCATATCTCTCTACTTTGCCTCCAGGCTTAAATTAAAAACAAAACTTAAGTAAAATTTAAAGAGACAACATTCAGAAACTTCTTTTTTACAAAACTTCTGAAAGTTCATAATTATTTTTGTCCCTAATAGGCTTGCCTTTGAAATAATTTGATGGCTAGGTTTGTAAATCCACTTTGAAAGATCTGGCATCCCCATAACCATTAATGGGAGTATATATCACAAAAATGATTTTGCATATAAATAATGGTATACAGGATTTGGCTTAAATTGTCTGCTTTCATTTAATTTTTTTCCCTCTCTAAGATAATTTGCAAGGAGGCAGGAATATCAAATTGAACACAATTTGGAAATAAAACTTTGATAATTGAGCTAAGTAGGTTGAACTTGTCAGTCACCTGTGACCTCCTCCTAGTTACACATAATTTCAAATATCTAAATTTAGACGGCCTGTGTAGAGCTGTAGAACATAAACAGAGCAATTGGGGTTTTACTCTGGAACCACATTATCCTTCATAATCTGTTTGCTTCATTTTTATTTAAGATGGAGGTGCCTGAGTGCACTGCATGGCTGCCTTGAGAAGGTGTTTGGCCAGCAGAGGTGTTCAGGGAGCTTGCAGGGGAGAGCAGGATGGGCACCCAGGGAGCGCCACCATGCAGGGCGTTACAGCAACAAAACAGCAATGGACCTGTGAGAGACAAAAAACTGAAGCTTCACGAGTAAACTGCATCTCACGAGTAGTAAGATCTCCTTTAAAGACCCCTACTACTGAAAGTTTGCAGTCGTCCTTGTGTGTGAACATAATATTTTACTGCTCATTTCGAAGGGGTTATTCAAAACACCTTGGCAGCTGAACCCTTAATGCTTCAGGATAATTATTTCTAATCGTGATTGGCAATAATAGCAATTGCCATATTCAGCCAGCACCCAGCTGTAACGATTTTTTTCTATTATTATTATTTGAGTTAACAATCAGCACTGACAACAATGTCTCCCGACCCTCCTCCCCATCGCCCAGATAAATAGATAAATAAGTACCAGGCAGCCCTCTATAGCAGCCCTCGGGTTTGCCGCGACCTGCCCCCGCCCGGCCCCGCATCCTCTCCTCCCCCCCCCGGACGGGCCGGGCCGGTGGCTCGGTACGGGGGCGCGGGGGCTGCGCTCGCCCTCGGCCCGCCGCCGTGGGGCGGAGACGGGGGTGATGAGGAGAGGGTGGCTGGTCCCGCGTGGGCCTCCGCGGGGCTCCGCGCCGGGGGGCTCGGCTGGATGAGCCACGAGTGACTTCTTCGCTGCAACCCCCCCAAACCGAGAAGGGGCTGCAGCCGCGGCTGCAACCAGCCTCTTAATAAACCTCCGGGTCGATGATGCATCGCTCGCTAGTGAATTTTCGTGGGTTTATTTATTTTAACTAAATCGCCCAAATGGATCGCAGCTCCGTGTTGATCTGGCGAGAGGCGAGGAGGGGACCCGGGGGCGAGGAGGGGCCGGCGGCGCTGACAGGTCGCCCCGGGGTTGCGGTGTTTCG
>NW_020448708.1:199042-203204 GCF_003343035.1 Apteryx rowi
GGGAGCGAGCCGGGGGGCGGGGGGCGGGGGGGAAAAAGGCGAAGACTGGTTGTTTCGAACCGAGCAAAAAGGTGGCCCGCTCACGGGTTTCTAAAGTTGACGGTAATTAGAAAGACCCGAGGGTCAAAGCTTTCTTCTACTCGGATCAGAGCAGTGAGTGCCTCTGCCCCTTGCGCTCCTCCAGAGCTGAACCCCACCTCTGTGTAAATGGGATAGTTTATTGGGAAATAATGATCGGTAGCCTTGACAATGCCGGTGGATAAAGCTAGCAATAAAGCGAGCCCAACGCCTCTTCTGACCGCTGAACTTACAGCGTTTCTCGAATTTATTCACGTCCACATCAGTGCAGAAGTTTCGTCCACAGAGATCTTGGGAAGAGAGTTTGGTTGTCAATACACTTGTCTTTGTCCCTGAGCAGATGGGACTGTGAGTCTTACACCAGCCACAGTGCTGAGCCTGCCCTTAGCAATGCCTGCTTGCCAAGTGTCTGAATCCTCTGGATGTCTTGCAGATAAATATAGCAATGTCTCGTAGGATAAAAGCAACCTCCAGTCTTTAAAAAAGAAGAAGAAGAAGAAGAAGAAGAAGAAGAAGAAGAAGAAGAAGAAGAAGAAGAAGAAGAAGAAGTTGCAGCACAGCTTTAGCAAGAGCAGGACCGCTGACCTTTCCCAGTAGACGCTGTACCTGCTCTCTGTCACCTTTTTAACCCGCACTTCCCCTCAGCCTCAATCCTCCCTTGATCCCGGGGGATTACAGCCCTCTCCCCCGGGGTGTCCGTGCCGTGCTCTTTAACACGCCCGGCGTCAGCCAAGAGGGGCGTATTCCCGAGGCCGGGCCGCTCGCCGTGCCGGTGGCACCGCGGCGCTGCGCGGGGTCGGGAGGGGCGCCGCGGCGGGGCCCGGCGGCCCCGGCCCCGGCCCCGGTCCTGCCCCCCCCCCCCCACGGAGTGCTCGTCCCTGACGTCAGATGTTTGCTCCGTCTTTTGTTCAGTTAAAAATAGTTTCGCGCAGCGGCTCACCTGAGTCGGGTGGCTGTTTGTGTGCTGCTTCAGGAAAGGATTTTCTGGAGAAATCAATCATTTCCTTCTCGCTCGGCTCCATGATCTCCGCACCTAAATTAACTCTACCAGCAGCCAGGAGACTGACTCGTGGTCTTTTAAAACCAGCACTTTGCTGCCTGAAACACATTAAAAAAAAAAAGTTTCTTTGTAATCTAGCTATGACAGAGCTATGCTATCAAAGCCTGCCATTTCATACTACGACCCATTCAAGTATATATGGCTTTAAATACTATTATTCCTCTAGTAGTCTTTATTTTTTACTTTTCCCTTTACATCTCATTCACGGCCATTCCTGTGTTGTGCTTGCAATTACATATTAACCTAGTAAAATAGTTGCATTAGAGCAGATTACTTGCAGTAGACATTTATCCTTCTTCTCCTGATTCTATGGAGTTATTAAAAAATAATGGGTGCCAAGACAGTAAAGGAATATTTCCTAATTAAAGAGGAAAAAATGAACTGTCACCATTTTCCACTGTTTGTGGGCCAGTTCGTGTGTTCAGATTACACATACTTGTACGTCATAAACATATATGTATATAACATACGTATGGGGTACACACATACACACATGCACACCATAGTTAGTTCTTTATTTCTTATAGAGATAAAAGAATAACTTGAAATTGAGGACAAATTAATTGATTCGAAAATGTATCCCTTTTTTTTCCACTCCAGTTTCTTTCCATATTATAAAGGAAGTAGTGACTATTTAGCCAGGTAGGCAACTAACCACCCAGTGCCAGTGTCCTATGCTCATCACCCCATTGCACAGTTTGTGGGGCTAAAGTTTTTCTACAAGTCAGTAACCTTATTTTATTGTTGTGTGTGCGTGTGATGCATAATCTCACACCCGTGTAGATCTATCAGATCCCTGCAGTGTGTATATAATTTTACAGTTTGTCTTAACCAAACTGCTCCTTGGTGACAAATCTGCCCGTTGTGGAGAATACTCTCTTCACTTTAATACTATTTCGTTCTTGGTGAGTGCATGGAAATTCTTTACAACGAAATTGCTTCCCCTCTGGTCCCTATATTTCAATTTAGGAGAGGACTGATTAGCTGTGGCTTTAAAAGGGCCAGGTCTGCGCTGGCTCGCAGCGTCACCTCTCACCTCTCCGCAGCTCCGGGCTGGGGTCACCGCGGGGCCACGGCGGGGGAGCGGGCAGCGCGGCTGCGGCTGCCGCGGCGCCTACCTGCGCGCAGCGCCCGCGCCGCTCCGCGCCCCGCCGCGCCCCGCCGCGCCGCGCCAGCAAGTCCCCTGTGCCCCCGGCGGAGGGGCAGCAGCAGCCCGGCTGCCTCTGCCTCCGCACACCGCTGCTGAAATGAATCTTCGTGGAACAACAGGAAGATTCCAGCCGCTCTGCTGGGCGAAAAGAATTGTTTAGTGTGTTTTAATTTGCGTCCTCCTGTTTTAATGCCACCCGTTCTTTTTATTTGGAGGGGGGGTGAGGCGGGGAGGAAAGAGGGCCGGTCGGGGGGGCATCGTGTTGTTTCAAGGCTTCCTGTAAACTTTTACATTTTCAAAGAATAACTTCAAAAATCTGTATTTGATCATATTCAGGCGTGTGCCCAATTCGCATCGATTTGTGAATTCATTGAAGGCGTAAAGATCCGCCAATAACATTTCAGGTCGAGTGTCCCTAAATCATCAGATTCCCCCCTCTCTGCCAAATCCTGGAATTAGTTTAACAAAAGAGCAATTTTTTTTTCAGATGTAAAAATGGGTTTCAAAAAGGGATAATGTAACTGCAGAGACTACTAGAAAAATCATAGATCCCTTCTGAAAAGAATTCACTCTGAGCAAATTCTTCGAGTATGTCGGATCTTCATAGAAATGATACTATGGACTTTACTCTGAGGATTACTGTGAAAACATGCAATGCATACCAAACTCTCAGTAAAAAAGGGTAAAAGGGAATTTATTTTAAGATATGAAGAGCTAAAGATGTGAGTACATTTTTAATAGTTTTGGTATTTATCAAATGATCGATGTAGATAAAGCCAAATATTGAATATTCAGAAAAATACAATTAATTTTGAAAAGTTACCTTCCATGGAATGAACCGTTGCATTTACAGAGCTGGTGCGGAGCCATCGCTTTGTTTATTTTTCTAATGTCTACCCAAATTCCAGCAATCCACAGAGCAGTAACAGCTTTTTCCATGTGTTTATCATCGGGGTTGCAACAGGATTCGCCTCAATTGTTCTGCTTTTCTTGTGTTTTCCTTTCTTCCCTTTTCTGCATTTCCCAGTTACATTTGCTTTGGTTGCAAAAATAAACAGCGGAGTTTTTAACAGCAATTTGAGATGATAATGGTTACTGATCCCATTCTTTCCATCATAATCTTCAAGTGGTTTAAGATTAATGATAGGAGGTGTTTTACCAAGGAGTGTGGGTTCTCTTCTCCAAAGACCATCGCTATGATAATTTACTTAAGATGTTGACAACACTGTCAGTAAGGCTAATTTTTTATTAAGCTGCGCTGTAGCAACTGTAGTAAGCATTTGCTGTTGTTTTTAAGTACATTGTATTTTTGACTGCCGTCCTATAAATATTGTTATTTAGTCTCTGCCTGATGGATTTGCAATTGAGATGATTCCCCTTGCCTTTGTTTCAAGAAAGGTATCTTCTGGTATTCTGAAAAATATTCTCTTCCCACCCACCCCCATTCCCTTACATGCACATTTTTAAAAGAAAATAAATTTGAGCAACTATTGCCTTGATCCAGCAAGCTAGATTCTCTGCAAAGCATCGTTTTAGCTGGACTTTATCTAGGCACAGCCCTGAGCCAGCAGAGCTAGGCGCAGGTTTGAGGGGTTTGGGATTTTCTTTAATAGGCGAAATAATCCTTTAAACGATAAATATTTAACTGCGATACCCCAGTACACACACAGAGAGGCTGGGTGCCCTTGTAAACGCGGGCGATTTACGATTTTGCTTGTGGCTTCCCAGCAGAGTTCTGCTTTTGCTGCCTGTCTCCGCTGCCCCGCGCGGGCAGGCTGCCCCGCGCCGGAGCGACCCCCCCCGCGAAGGACCCGCAGCGTCTCCGCAGCAGGGAGCGGAGCCCCCGGCGCCCGGCCCCGCGGCCGCCGGCGCTG
>NW_020448708.1:204451-211951 GCF_003343035.1 Apteryx rowi
GCACACGCGCGCACACGCCCTCACACGCACACGGACACACGGACACACACGCACACACACACATACGCACCGCGCACACAAACGCACACACACGCACACTCGGCGCTCCCAGCGCTGCGCAGCCCCAGACCAGCGCCTTCGCTTCTTGCCGCCCAGCCTGGCCGCCCTTTACCATCCCCGAATACCTGCCGAGCGCTTAGCACAGCCCTGCGTGAAGCAGTGCGCGTTACAGGCGTGCTGGATGCCTTGTACATGCATTTCACTGCACGGATTTCCCTCTGCCTCTCTCCCTCTCTCTCTGTGTACTATACATTATGCAACTTATTAAATACAACGATGAATTGTCAACATTTTTTTCGCCTGTTAGTTCCGCTGATCCGGGCAGGATTTATTTTCAGATCTCAGGTCCCGGAGCTATAATGCGTGATTTCTTTGCCTTAAATAAAATTGGTCAAATGTTGACAACCTTTAAGCCAATCTAACACTCAAGATTACTGATGGGAAACTAATGAGAAAATATCAGATCGTCCGGCCTGGGGGCTCCTAATTAAATCTTAGCTGATTGAAAAATAAAAGCGGGTTTGGGGGAGTGGGGGAGGAGGGAAGAAGCTCCAGGCTGAACTTTAGCTCTCATTTTACGTTATATTTCCCCAATCCACCCCTCCCTCCACTCTTCCCCCCTCCCTCTGTAAAAAGCCTAATGTTATTTCACCGGTTGTTTCAAGAGATCCGAACACGACTATCATTCCTTGCCCGGTAAATATTAAGGCCTTTAAGCAACGTGATTTAACTAATTAGAAAATTTACATCATTAAGTCTCAGGGAGAGAAAAAAGGAGAAACAAATCTGTCAGTCATTTTAAAAGAGACAGGCCCTATTGAAGTGTGAAGAAATCGGCTCTAATTCAAAAAGGCAATCGGGCAGAAAAAGCCCTCAACATTACCCTGCTAGTTATTAATCAGAAAGGGTTTCCCCCCCTCTCCTTCCCTCTCCTTCCCTGTAATGGCAAGAGCTGAAGCACATCGTTAGTTTCTCCCAAAGCTACCGCACAGTTTCCATTCAGCTTTTTTGCCACTCGTCCATGTCCCATATTAATAGTGAGTATTTGTCCATTCAAGGCTCATAGATTTGAAAATGTTTCCTTGTTGGGGATCCGCATCCGCAGAAAAATAAAGCTCCCGGACTCCTCACCTCCGCCTCAGACAAATACAACGGCTGCGATGCCCAGTCCCCCGCCCCCATTAAAGTGAGGTCCTAAAGTAAACCTGCTCGGTGAGAACTAGATTGTGTCTTTGTTTTTCTCCCTTTGCCCTGCATTTCTAAACACAGACACACAAGCCTGAGAGTGGAAAGCCATCCCCCCGCTCCCTTTCTCAAGGACTAAATGTGTTTAGTGCCACGCACAAGGCTCAGTCAGAACAATACAAAACTTCGCTGAAAATCAGAGAGATCGGGTTACTAATGTAGGTTCGTTAATGAAGTGATGTGGGACACTGCTTGTTCGCGCAGCGAGCGGGAGGAGGAGTTGCTCGCCCCGGGTTAGGGAGCACGCCGCTGGGATGGCTTCGCGGGAGCTCGGGGAGTGCGAGACGAGAAGCAGCTTGGTCCCGACCGCAGAAAGTGGTGCACCTCTTTCGCTCTCCGTTTCTCCCCCTCTATCTCTTTCGCCTTCTCTCTCTTTCAAACACACGCTTTAATCCTCCCCTTCCAACTGTTCACAGTGGACGATAGTATAAATAATAAATACATCCTACTCTGCGTTTTCTCGCTCCTAATCTCGGAGAATCTGGAAGTAGCTTTAATCAAAGGAGTTTGCACTGCTTCTTCATGGACCTAATTTAAGGAATTTTAAACACGCGCCGGAAAAAAAACAGGCGGTAGGGGCCTATTTCTGATCCCACGGCCCGAGGAGAAACTCCTCCGAAGCCCGAGGAATCAGCCCCGTGTAAATGGGTTCGGAATCAGCCTCCTGAAGTGGATTTTACTTGGCAGTAGCCTGCAAAGGCAAAGTTTGCTGACAAAAAAAGCCTCTAGCAGTCTGATTCGGACTTCCATTTACTTTCAAGCGTTAACTTGTAGCCATCTTTGTAAGTAGATGCTTACAGAAATGCAACGTCTTCGCTAGGAACAGATATATTCTTTATTAGCGCTACGAGTGCTTAAAGGAAGATCTTTTAAACAGCACTGCATGCTGCACAAGGACTGAACAGACAGCTCGTTATTACCGAGCACACGGGGCACCGGGAGCTGTACCTAGCACAGCTCGCAGACAACACACAAGCATCCGCGTGTTCAGCTCGGTTAAAAGTTTTGTGAGCGAGAGTGTAGGGGGACGTTTTGAAACACGTGCTCCTAGATTGAAACATTTCTCTATTCCTCAGTAAAATCAGCTGAGTAACCTTCTTTTCGCCCCGTGAAAATACATCAAGGCAGACTTAGTGGTCTCTCTAAGCGGGAGGATTTGATCACCAGTACGGAGCGGAGAGAACAGAAGAAATAGCCTTGATCCCCCCTCGCCTCCCCCTTCGCATCAGTTTGTCTTGCAGTTATTCAAAATGATTGAGTTTTCTGAAGAAGGCCCTTTATGGAGAGAACAAAACCAGCAACAACCTCTTCCCCAAAAAACAACATGAATATCAACCTGTCCACTGGCAGGGCTTCGGAGCTTAGAGGCATTACAATAAAATTTACGGCGCCCTTAACAACTCCCAAGTAAAAGCATTAAAATTCCCTTTAATTGAGAAAATATTGATTTTTAACTCTAGAAAGAGCGAAATCGTAATTTAACTGCAAACTTTCACCGATATAACAGCATCTTAGGGAGACAACATTCCATCTTTAATAGAGATCACTTATGAAGTGATAACAACAAAGAAAACTTGACAAATAGAGAGACAACTGCATTTGTGAAAGAAGTTATTTGCATTCCCTTTCCTCTTCGTAGCTCCAGACAATCGTACTTATTTTCTTTCCTCCAGATTTCTAAAAGCACAAGTGTAAAAGGGAAGGATCTTGGATCTGCGAGAGAAGCAGCAGTTCATATTAAAACTAATGATTTGCCTTTACTAGGCAAGGAATGATGACAACAGTTTTAAGGAAACATTTTCACAAAATGTTAGTCTCTTTTTAGAAGGTGACTAATCTGATAAAATTTTCTTACTTTCCCTTGTTCGTTAAAAAAAAATCATTGCTAAAAGGAAAGGAAGGGGAAATCCCACCCTCGCTTTCTATCTTATTTCTGTATCGGTTTTTGGTATTATAGAAGAGTAAAGAAGTTTTTGTTTGGTGGTTTTTCATTGATCAGTCACTCTGAGCTAATGTAATTATCCTCATCAATAGAAGGCTGCAGAGAGAATCATTATGTGGGTGACATTGATAAATGATCACCCAAGAGCTGCCTTTTCTCTTGGGCACCCCCACATATGACCCTCCCACATACAGAAGGTAGCCATAGAAACACCTTGAGATCCTCAAACACTGCTGCAAATGGGAGAATACAGAGAAAGCGAGAGAAATCCAACTTCACACACTTTCTGTCCCCGCTGAAGCCTCCTTCCCATAGCACGGAGCCACCGCGCAGAGCTCCGCTCCGCGTTCTGCCCCGCAGGCGCGCAACCCGAGACCCTCTCACTTTCACGGCGCTAACAGACCCACATTACGCTGTTTGGGCGAGGGGGAGTTGTTTATTATGGGGCTTACTTTTTTTTTTTTTTCCTGGGAGATTTAAATAATGAGGCTGCATGCACCGTATGGATATATTGCTCTTTTCTCTACCTGCAAAGTAGAGCCCATTAGTTTGGAAGTCGCTCTTTAAAATGCGCAGTTACAATATCCATCATCACCCCAATAACTGCGCAGTTAGCCACTCTTGGAAAGTGGCTAAACTCGAGTTATTGGTAGCGTTTTATTAGTCATAGGGCTATATAGGAAGATTCTGTTATTTCTTACTAAAGCAAAAGACTGATTTTTTTTCCTGCAGTAGAGCCCCTTTTTATATAAGCAAATACGAAAATATTGAGAGCAGTAATTGATTCATAATGATCCATAAATCGATGCGAGGAAGGGGCCGAGGGTGTTTATTTATTTTATTCCTAAAGCTGCGAGTAAAGTAGCTTTGACACCGTGTGGGGATGAAGGGGAGGAGTTGTTYAGCTGTGCGGGGTCATCCATCATCACTGTCGCAGAGACTCTGCCCAGAGGAGCAACCTCCCTTCTGTCTGTCTCTTTCTCGCCACCAAAACTATTAATATTAAAATCTGCCTTCAAACCTTTCCCCCACCCGCCTCCAATCTCGCACAGTCCTTCTCAGTTCAAAGATGCTGGGCTTACCCAGCCTTGTAGCAGGCTATCGCTTGTCCAGCGACATCGGGTTTTATTTTTCATAAAGTATAGAAGAATTTAAAGTCAACCCCGTTTTCTCTTGATTTAACCCAGGGACGCGKCAGGGAAGACTTGTAGGGCGGAGATATCCCTCCAAGACCGTGAAGCTCTCTCCTGCCCCTCTAAACACAGCTCATGGAAGCAGCCGCGTGTAAGGAAAGGATCTTGGAATTTTCCTGGCTCCACTGGATCTCCCCTCAATAAACTGCACGGAAGGTGTAGCCGAGCTAGCGGTTCCGGATCGCCTCCTCGCAAAGGCACTGCGGGGCAGACCCTCACGCTCCTCGTGCAATTAGGGGACTGCCAGAGTAACAGGGAACTTGTGTACGAGCACTCGCTGCTTCGGATGGGAAAAACGGGTTCCATCTTGCGACAGCTGCTAGAGAAATTTGCCACATTCTTCCCCAAGTCCCCTTCCCCCTCCCCGCCCCCCCGTCCCTGCAAACCTGGGCTGGGTCAGTTTTCTCTGCCTCGCTCTCCGCTGCTAGGAGCGCCCGCGGGGGAGCGCCGCGCTCCCCGGCAGCTCCTCTTCGCCCCGCGGCGCCCGCACGCCGCGGCGGGCAGGGCTCGGGCGGCCGCGCCGGCGGAGGTGCGCTTCCCTCCTCTCTTCGCCTTAAAGGCGGCAAAATCTGGAAGAAAAATCCCTCATTTGTGGTGACTACAACTCCCAGCCCAGAATCGCTCAGAGAAATGGAAATTTGGGATTATAAACATGTGTATGTGTAAACAAAAGGTGTTTTTCTGTTACCCTTCGTTTCCCAGAGCATAAGCAATTTTTATTCAGACTACAGTATTTCCTTTCACACCATACCGCTGTCAAAACATKATTCCCGTTTTTGGTTGCTTTTGACAGCTGAGCAGTTCTTAAAAATACCAAATCAGAACCTTCCATACTAAACAGTAAATCTCAGACGGAGAAATCTCTGCATGCTATTGTACCTTGGATTTCAGCAACACATCTCATGGAGAGCACAGCCCAAACGGAAAAGAAAAAAAAAGAAAAAATAAAATAAAAGACAACACAGCAATACAGATATTTAGTTCATTACAAAACCAACAACCTACTAGAGAAAATTGCTCCCTTTCCTTCTACCATTGCAAGGACATTTTCTGACACTTCTCCTAAAATTGTAAAGAAAAGATTTGCAAGCAAATAAAGGACTTATATTAAAAAAAATAAAAAAACCTTTCCCTTTAAAATGCAAACACAACAAATCTTGCCTTCTTGTTTCCCACATCCACAAAATTCACAGAATTCGAAAATAGGAGCCCAGGGTGTGCTCTTCTTATAGGACTTAAGGGTCGAAGCGATTTTAGTCAGGACAGAAAGCATGAAAGCTAAATGTGGAATTTATCATCCTTTAAATTTTATATGAATGCCTTAAAAAGACGCCTACAAAGCGGGACCCGATTGCTAAATAAATCCTCACACCCATTCTACTGGCAACCTCTCTTCTGTTGCCAGCAGCGTGGGTCCATTTACTCAGCTCAGAAATTAAACATTAACTACGAGGCTGAAACTCTTTTGACATTCCAAAGGTAAAAGTTGTCAGTCAAAGTTTTTAATAACACACCAGCCATTTGGAATGAGGAGGAGGAAGGAAGGCAGGGGTTACAAATTTACAAATGGTTAAACCGGTAACATTTGTTTCCTAGAAAGTTAAGATAAATTCAGTCCCATTCCCACTTCTCTTCCCCTACACTCCCGAAATAAAGCCAGAACCTTCCTCTTCTCCTTGGGCCCCATCCTGTTCCCACTGACTTGATAGTGCCACTAAGTGTAGTGAAATAAGGCCAACTTTCTAACAATAATTATTCTCTAGTTCAAACTCTCCTTTAATTGCTTCAAAATGCTACAAGCTTTTGTTTAAGCAAAACCAACCCTCACCCATGATTCTTCACTAGCTATTTATATTTAAAATGTCAAATTAACATTTTTCCTCATTAGTTGATAGGCTTTTTTCTTTTGAAAATGAAGAAAAGAAAAGCAATAAAACCATCTCAAAAGCTGGATTATGCAATCCTCACACAGGTAAAACTCTCATTAAACTCAAAGCTGCTTTTCTCTTCCTAAAACTTCTGAACCTAGCCCTGTGTTACAGTCATTCTTCACGTCTGAGCTAAATAGCTGGAGTTAAAGTCTGTGGTGATTATGTATGCACATACACACGCACACGTACATACGCACACACACATGTACCTTTAACCCCCATGGGTGTACTAGTCTTGTCAGATTATGGGCATCCACAACTCTAACTGAAGATCCATATTATTCACGGACAGATAATACAGATATTAGATATAGCTCTATGAAAAACAATCTGATGAGAGAATATTTGGAGTTTTGTTTAATCTTGTATGATATAGACATAATATTTATAATCAGCAGAAATATAAAACCTCAGTCATTATTTAATTCAATTATTCTATTAATCTGATGATAGGCTTGTTTCTGTTACTTCCAACCTTTCTTCTCGATGCTGATAGAAATATTTTTAAGACATCTTTCCCAATAACGTCAGTCTCTCCTCAGCATGATTAAAAACACAAAAGCCTAACAAAAAATCAAAAATGAAATATTTATTACCGCATTTTGTGACTTAACACTTTTTTTTTTTAAACATAACGTCACAGTCCTCATACAAGTATTTTAATGTAAATTTTGACAAAGCTTAAAGGTAACAGCATTTTCTTCTAGTGAGGAACACGTGCTGAGAAAGGAAGAATTCATGGACATACAATACCAATTCCACAGCAGATCTGATACTAGCAAAAACATTCTTTTTTTTTCAATTGAGGTAAACACATAGAATATCTAACATGAAACAATTAATAGACCGAACTCTGTACGAAGTTTGTTACAGTATTCTCTTGCTTTTTTTCCCCAAGCTTTGAGTTCATGATAAAGTTCTAGGTTTGGTGCAAAGACCGTTAATAACTTCTTTCATTGAGGAAAGCTGCCCAACTTTTAGTTTTGTTTTGTCCAAAGCCAAGGCTCAGAACTACTGGAAGAAGCTCCTGTTCTCTCTGTTCTGTCTTTTAAATCTTCACCTGCAAGCTCTTTGAAGAAGAGTCCAAAAAAAATAGATGGGGGAGGAATGGGGAGAGACTTAATGAAGC